>NC_041360.1:26805942-26813442 GCF_900634415.1 Cottoperca gobio
GAGGAGCAAACTATGGAGTTTATGTTCCCGCACTGCTCAGGAGGAGACACTACGTCTCAGTTCCTGGTGCCTTCAGGACCGGCTGCAGTGCTGGGGATCAGCAGCGATGGAGATACATTTACTTTATTATTTAATGAGCATTTCTTCATGTTTGGATTCTCATTTAGTTTTTACTTGTGTGATCTTCTTCTAGTCTGACTGTTTTCATTTCTTGGATGTGGTTCTGGTGCGTACGATAACGAGCTTTGTGGCTTCTTGTCACAACATCAGTGTCACCTTCTTTGATTGTTGACTTCAGTCGCAGAACAAACATTAAAACGATGAACTCTGTTCCGCCGTCGCCTCTTTAACGATGTATAAATGTATATGCAGGATTATCAGGTTGACAGCAACACAATAACAAGCGCACAGTTTTACTGGTCAGTCGAGGACTTTGAAGGCACGGAGAACGAAACAGGAAGTGCTGCTCTCTGGGGACGCTGGCCGACCCCGTCCCATAATGAACGTCCTCCATGTTACTCTGCCAACCGCTCGCAAACGGAATGCAAACATCTCCGCAGCCCGTCTCTCCTTTCAAAGTCAAGTCCTCGGCACCAGCTGTAGGCCGGGACCATCTAATGCCGAGAGGAGAGGGCGAGGACGAAGACGGAGGAACGAGCATGTTTGATAAAGTGCAGATGTCCTGCAGGACAACATGAAGCTGCTGACAGCCTCAGAAACAGCAGATACAACTTCTACAATAACGCAATAAAACTTATTACAAGAAAGGTCTGGACAAGCTGTGGTCAGACACTTTGTATCAAGTTAACTCTGCTTAAATCTCAAAGCTTGTGTGCTGTAAGATGTTTATAATAGAACTTCTTTATGAATGACATATATCACTATACAGCATTGTGTCTGTATAACAGAACCCAAAGTAAAGAGTGTGATGTGTGATCAGATTCTCTGAGAAATGTGAGTTAGTATGTTATTAACAATAATTGTATGTATTTGTGCATCACTGTATGATTCCATTGACAGACAATTAAATATCGTATTAAATCATCACACAGCCCTAATTAGAATATTCTCACTGCTTTCAGAAAGTCCTTTCCAGGGAGCTGAAGCCTAATCTTTGCCTCGCCATAGACACCAGACTCCATTGACAAAAACAACAACTGTACCTTGCAGAACACGGGAGTTGCTGCCTGGTTCGGTGAGTTAGTTTGTGTTATTGTGTGACTCGGTGAATCCGAACTAACCCTTTAACAACAGCAAAGTCACATAATAACACAAACTAACCAACTGATTGAGGCAGCGGTAAACCAGCAACGCTTGTGTTCTGCAAGGTAAAATGACTGTTTTAGTCAATGGAGCCTGGTGGCGTTGAAGAGTTGATATTGATCACATGTGTAGGTGATTTTGGTTGGACCAGGGAAGCAGTTGCTCCATGCTGTCCTCTGTCACGTCAGGCTAACGGTCGACGCATGCTAAACAACACATTTGATTGGCTCAATTGAGTGAAGCTATTACCGTATTAACTGGATTAGCTGCGCTTGTGTAAAAGATTAATTCAGAAACGTTGGACATCCGTGTGCTGCGTTGACCGCCTGCTCGGACTTTACCCTTGACTTTGGTGCTTTCCTCTCTCAGTAACCTTAGCCTGGCCGACCCCCTCCCCTCGTGTCCTCGCTGACCCCCTCACCGGAGCAGAGCTGAATTTACATTCTTCACCAATCCTTTAAGCTCGGCGAGCAGAACGCTCTCATCCCCTGATCAAAACAGACCTGTTGACACGTCCAGCCGAGTCCCAGAACGCAGTCTGTGCTCCTCGGCTCCTCTAATTGGCTCACTGAGAAGAAAAAGATGTCGTACCGAGAGACGACGGTTATCACAGGAGCTAAATCTTCTGGTTGTTGTTGACTGTCGGCAAACGTGACAAGTACAGCTTCATTAGGAAGGGATAAGCAAAGGCGAGGTGGAGGGTCAAAGGTCAGAGATGGTGTGTGTAGACTAAACACCTGCAGAGTGAAGCTGGAGGGACGAGAAACGAGCAGCAACGTTCTCCTACAAACTGCAATCTGAGCAAAAACTCAGCAGCAACTGCAGTTTGTAAGAATTCTGCTTTACTTGATGTGCGGAGAAACAAACATGGCGGTAACGAGAAAGAAATGATGTTTCATCAACACAGTTCTGAAGTGAAGCAATCATCACTCAAGTAATCAATTAGTTAGCAAACGCTTCCAAAACTAAACACCATCTCACGACAGAATCACACCAGCTGTGACGCCAAATCAGGCCTCTTCCTCTTCCTCTTCCTCTTCCTCTTCTTAATGCCTTTCATCTGTTTGGACTTCAACTGAGAATTTGGTGGTTTTCCTGTTCACTTCAATGCTTCAGCACTATTATCAATATGGACAACGTCTTTTTGGATCCCGATATATTTCCATTTAAAGACGATAAATGATCGTAGTGAATTAAATGAATATATTTCCACCACCCTTTCCGACGGGAAACTGAAGGCGTAATTGCCAAAGCCACCAGACTGCTTTAACAAAAACAGTCATTTTACCTGGCAGAACACGGGAGGCGCTGGCTCGATGGGTTAGTTTGTGTTATTGTGTGACTCGGTGAATGCGAACTAACTCACCAAACTAACACCGAACTAACCGGTCGAGCCAGCGCCTCCCGTGTTCTGCCAGGTTAAATGACTGATTTTGTCAATGGAGTCTGGTGGTGTTGAGGATGGCGTAGATTTATATAATGGCTGTGTTTTGCACACTGGACCGGTACTTGGTTTTATAACTTCTACGTTCAGCTGGTTGCCACTGGTGTGTGAGCGGAACAAGAGAGGAGCTCCGTGTATGATAACACATAGTGAACTGATGAAGTGTCTCTCACTGGTGATCCTGCCATGTTGTGACTCATCATGTTGATATCAAAGCGGGGGTTTCTCATTTCCCCGCGCCGATCCGGTGGGATAAAGTCGTAATCTTGTTCTCCTCTCTCTCTTTGACCATCCAGGACCATGACGGCGGCAGCGAAGCCTCAAAGCCTTGTGCTACATGAAGAACACTTAGTGAGGCTTCAGAAGCTCCAGTGCACCGTTACGTCACCGTTACTTATCCTTTCTGTAAATGAGTCTGAGGATACGGAGGGCTCATCACACTCTTACGTTCAGAGCAGAAATGACTCATTTGATAAGCGATTCATCATTTAGAATATTACAAGAATGCCAAAACACTTGTTTGCGTATGTTCAGGACGATGATCGCTAATAAAATACATTTAAATAACAAATAATTGGTTAAATGTCTGTTTGGAAAGCTCTAAATATAACAGTCCTGCATACTGAAGACTGAACTGGAAGTATGTGATGTTGTTGGAAACTGGAAACCTGCTAAATTTAGAGCGGGTTCATTTTCATTTCGGCTTTCGCTGATTCGAACAAATGATCCTTCAGACACAACTTGCTTTAACATTCAGAAGCTCTCCCCTCATCTTCTTCAGCTTCATCATGGCTCATACTTTCCTCCGTCAGAAACCTTCAGCCACATCTCCCAGTTTAAAGTCCACAGCACTTTGTGAGAGGAGTGTATTGAGAGCTACCGTCTGATTGTTGGCTGCGTGCCTGAGGCCTGACCGTCATAAAACTCACTCGAATCAATTAAAGCATAAAGCTGCAGTGTGTGGAGCCGATCGAGTTTCCCTCAGAGCACCTGCTGTCAGCCGGGATCACAGCTCTGCGGCTGAGAGCCATTGACTCACACCGACCTCACAGTTGGCCCGTCCACTGACAGGGCATCTACACACACACACACACACACACACACACACACACACATATATCGGCTTACACAGCGGTGTGCGTGCCAACAGCTAACACGCTCCTCCACGCACAGCCTCGCAAACTTTGTCATTTTATTTTCGTGCCCGTCACAATTTCACACGTCTTTTCCGGGCGTGGTTGGATAATCCCTCGCGGGGCACACGCCTGCGGGCCTGCGGGCCTGCGGGGCCGCGGCGTGCCAGGCCGCGACCGTCACGACCCCCAAAAAATCATGAGCCAAGGTGAAGAACACTCGGCATTCTGGGTGCTTTCTTAGAGAGGATTGAATGACTCTAAACATAAAGTGAACGCCACGTCAGCGTGAGAAAGAAAACATGACTGAATTTCCCTCGGGTTAAATAAAGTCTCTATCTATGACACAAATATTGGTCTTGGTTTATAATAAGTTTCTCTCAGATTCAGTTTAAAGACCATAAACATTTATTAAACTGATACAAACTGTTCCGTTTTATTATTAGCTATAAAATCATATCATGATCAGATGCTGCTGCTGGTCATGTGACTCTAACGTCAGCATATTCTGGACACTTACGTTTAATATCTATTAAACAAAGAATCTAAGAAACTGCTCGACCTTCACGACATATCAAGCGACCCCACATGGGGTCCCAGCCCCAAGGTTGAGAAACTCTTGAATAAATGACTAAACGTTGCATTAATTCCTATAAAGCTGCAGCGAGCAGTCGATCATCATTTGGGAACCATTTTGATGATCGAAGTTATCTCTGAAGGACCGGGTGCAGCTTCACACATGGGGGGGGATCTGCTGGTTCTCTCGGTCATTGGACTGTTGGCGATACAGAACAAGACATTCAAAGACCTCAGACTCGACTCTGGGAACTTGTGATGGACAGATTTGAGTGTTTTCAGTAGTATAAAGTATAAAGATTAAAACACGTTCTATAGATTTAAGACGGTTAAAAACAGCCTGTTTCTCACGAAGCCTTAAAACTATGATCATGAAAGAACAGGAGAAAAGTAGACACAAGAAACTGTTGAGGGCCAGAGGAGCCTGATGTCCCCCTGGTGGACTAACACAGGAACCTGCATGCAGAGCGTCAGGGTGTGTGTGTGTGTGTGTGTGTGTGTGTGTGTGTGTGTGTGTGTGTGATGGATACACACACACACGATGAATCACAGTGAAGCCTCCCGTTTGTGGGACTCTGGAGAATCACGTTGTGTGCAGTTACGACTCATCGCTGTGAAACACGCTCATGCTTTGAGAGTGGAGTCAGCGCTTGTGAAAAACAAGCATGACCTCAGAGGTCGTGCACGGTGACGAGGACGAGCGCGCCGACGGAGACATTCTTTCCACTTTAGTGTCGGGACGGTAATGAGCTGGACGACCCGAAGCAGAAACGTTCTGAGCTGGAAGATGCTGCTGTCTACGGAAACAGACGAGTCAAACTGAAGCACACACACACACACACACACACACACACACACACACACACACACACACACACACACACACACACACACACACACACTTTGAAACGGAGCATCTTTGCTGTAAAAAGTTCAACATAAATAAGTTAGATTTGTCTTTACTGTACTGTCGCAGTGTCTGCGGCCCCCCAGGGGTGTCACCATGGGGGTGCAGAGGTCAAAGGTCATGGCAGCAGTGGTGGGCCTCAGCAGGTACAGCCTCCGCTTTATTCATGAAGCTGCAGCCGCGGACTGGGTCACGGTTACCAGGGGAGACAGGGGGGGGGGTCGTCGTTAGCGAGCCCACGGGGATAGGAAGTTGGTCACAGGGTCAGGGGTCGAATGAGGTGGAGTAAAGGGGGGGGGGGGGAGTGTTTGTGGGTGTGGAGGGGGTCGGATCGACAGGTGGGACGCTGCTGCAGACCGGCCACACCTGCCCCGCCTGTCAATCAACGTCCAGCCACGAGTGTGTGGTTACAGTGTGTGTGTGTGTGTGTGTGTGTGTGTGTGTGTGTGTGTGTGTGTGTGTGTGTGTGTGTGTGTGTGTGTGTGTGTGTGTTTTATGAATGAGATGACAGAGTTACAGAGGGACAGAGGATAAAGACGGTTTTAATAACCCTCGTGAGATCTCTCATCTTATTGTTTATGTTCCCGTCATCTACAGGATCTTATAATACAAATACTAATAAATAATATAACCGCTGTGAAAACACAAAGAGCTTCACAATAACAACTAAATGCACGATTCAACTGAAATCACCGAAAAGCTATTTGTTTTTAAAAGTGGTTTAAAGAAAGTGTTACAAAGTGTCTCTAACACGTCGTCACTGAGTCACAGGACTGTCCAGCATCATGTGAGCAGACCTGTGCTGAGTCACTGTCACATGATGATCAGTTCAGACCTGTGCTGAGTCACTGTCACATGATGATCAGTTCAGACCTGTGCTGAGTCACTGTCACATGATGATCAGTTCAGATCTGTGCTGAGTCACTGTCACATGATGATCAGTTCAGACCTGTGCTGAGTCACTGTCACATGATGATCAGTTCAGACCTGTGCTGAGTCACTGTCACATGATGATCAGTTCAGATCTGTGCTGAGTCACTGTCACATGATGATCAGTTCAGACCTGTGCTGAGTCACTGTCACATGATGATCAGTTCAGACCTGTGCTGAGTCACTGTCACATGATGATCAGTTCAGATCTGTGCTGAGTCACTGTCACATGATGATCAGTTCAGATCTGAAACATAACGTTTATTACTGCACGTGTTTCCTCCTCTTCCCTCAGGGCTGCATGTATTCCTTCATTAAGACATTCACTTCAGGTCAGACTGATGGAGGACGTGGAGACACAAACGGACAAACGGAGGTGAGGATGTTCAATCTGAGCGGGAAGCTACTAAAGCAAGATGAGAGGAAATTAAGTAAGGCAGTGGTCCCCACACTAAGGCCCGGCCCCCTGAACAATACCAGAGACGCATTATGATTATTTCTCAGTCTGGTTATTTGGTTATTTATTTCATAAATAGTGTTATTATATATGTGAAGAACCCAGAGAGGGTTATTAATATTTGGTTATGTGTGGCTTTCTGGAAAACAATAAATGTTTACGTTTAGGCACCCCTGCGTTACAAACTGACCCCGGCCCCCATCAGAGAAGGGAAAAGTTATGTGGCCCTCACAGGAAAAAGTTTGGGGACCCCTGAAGTAAGGGAATAAGGGAAGGAGGGAAGGAGGGAAGAAAGGGAAAGAGAAAGTAATAAGAGAAATAAATTCATTATTAGACGAACATCACAGAAAAGATATCAGTGTCCCAGCATGCCTTGCAGTCTGTCAGTCGGACTCTCGGCTCCGTCTGTCTCTTATGTAGGCCTGCTGTGTGTGTGTGTGTGTGTGTGTGTGTGTGTGTGTGTGTGTGTGTGTGTAGACGTACATTTGCTGTGTCAGTGGCAGGTGCAGATTAGACGGGTCGTTGTCCTGACAGTTGCACTCGACTCAAAACAACACATGCATCACACACGCACACACACACACCCCCCCACACACACAGCTCCCTCAGTGAGTCAGCGGTCCTTCAACACAGTAAAGCTTCATTACATGAGAGATTTCAGATGATATATTCTTATTTTACATCAGCTTGTATTCATAGTGTTTTGTATTTAGTCATTTGCATCATTAACTGTTCAATGGAAGACAATTATTTGAAGAAGCACAATAATATAATGCCACTGATGAGAGCA
>NC_041360.1:26818442-26838442 GCF_900634415.1 Cottoperca gobio
CACCCTCCAGTGTCCTCACCCTCCAGTGTCCCCACCCTCCAGTGTCTTCACCCTCCAGTGTCCTCACCCTCCAGTGTCTTCACCCTCCAGTGTCCCCACCCTCCAGTGTCCTCACCCTCCAGTGTCTTCACCCTCCAGTGTCCCCACCCTCCAGTGTCCCCACCCTCCAGTGTCCCACAGTGTCCCCACCCTCCAGTGTCCCACCCTCTAGTGTCTTCACCCTCCAGTGTCCCCACCCTCCAGTGTCCCACAGTGTCCCCACCCTCCAGTGTCCCACCCTCTAGTGTCTTCACCCTCCAGTGTCCCCACCCTCCAGTGTCCCACAGTGTCCCCACCCTCCAGTGTCCCACCCTCTAGTGTCTTCACCCTCCAGTGTCCCCACGCTCCAGTGTCCCCACCCTCCAGTGTCCCACAGTGTCCCCACCCTCCAGTGTCCCACCCTCTAGTGTCTTCACCCTCCAGTGTCCCCACGCTCCAGTGTCCCCACCCTCCAGTGTCCCACAGTGTCCCCACCCTCCAGTGTCCCCACGCTCCAGTGTCCCCACCCTCCAGTGTCCCACAGTGTCCCCACCCTCCAGTGTCCCACCCTCTAGTGTCTTCACCCTCCAGTGTCCCCACGCTCCAGTGTCCCCACCCTCCAGTGTCCCACAGTGTCCCCACCCTCCAGTGTCCCACCCTCTAGTGTCTTCACCCTCCAGTGTCCTCACCCTCCAGTGTCCCACCCTCCAGTGTCCCCACCCTCCAGTGTCCCCACCCTCCAGTGTCGATCAAAGCAAAGCCGCCGAAGAGACGGAGAACTTGTACAGCTGTTAACGGTCTGACGTGTCCACACATTTAGTATTCAGCCTCAAGGATAAGACGAAGGTTATTCTAATACTGACAACGTAAAGCTTGTACTTACATTTTGTTCAAAGGCTTCAGCTGGTCAAGACCGCTTTTATCAAACAAACATTTGTTGGGACTATTTTCAGCGGCGGATTAATCCACATTTGGTGCTGTAGTGAGTGTTTGTGTCTGCAGGACGGTGTGTGTGTGTGTGTGTGTGTGTGTGTGTGTGTGTGTGTGTGCGTGTGTGTGTGTGTGTGTGTCTGCAGGACGGTGTGTGTGTGTGTGTGTCTGCAGGACGGTGTGTGTGTGTGTGTGTCTGCAGGACGGTGTGTGTGTGTGTGTGTGTGTGTTTTCATGGTGATGAAGGAACATGTAGTGTAACAGTGAAGCTCAGTGATGGCACAGAGGAAATGGATTCATCAGGCTGTAATACAAACGCAATACTAGTTAGTAGAATCATTCAGTACAGGTTTGGGTCTTTTAATGGCACTTGTTGAAATAAGAAGAATATAGAATATCATCAGGATTGTTAATTGAAGTCTAAATCCCATCAATAATTGAGTGTAATGATTGTTGTTCACGTCTTCATTAACAACGATTTGACCGCTGAACTTAGCAATGAAACTCTCCAAAATCTTTAGTCTCCTCTTCACATATCGATTACCCACAACCCCCCTCTGTTTCTGGGACTTCCTAGTCAGAAAGTCATTTGTCAGCATTAAGGTGGATCATGTCGGGGAGCCACCGTAGGTAGCAAGGTTAGGACACAGCAGTTGAGTAAACATCAGTCGGGGTATCGCTTTCAGCCCGGCTGCTGGCCTCACCTCAGAGTAAACAGGCGCAGCACTCAGGTGTCAGGGTGAAGAAACCCTCGCTCCCGTCAGGCTGACGCAGGAACACAGAGGACGAGATGCTCAGCTGTTTAGGTCTCCTCTCTGATAATCGTCATATCTGGTGTCCTGTCTGAGTGGAGGCTTTTACTGCAGGTCAACCTGTGACCTGGACCGCCCCCCCAACACCAACACAGTCTGGTAAAGTCTCCATTTGTTCTAATTAAAACGTGGAAACATGCTACGATCACTACGTTCTGGCCCCATCGCCTCCTTACTTTGAGGAGCGTGTTTCTCTACAAACCTCTTTAATGAACACACGCAGGAATACAAAATAAAATACTTGACACCATTTTGCGATGGGTCCAATTCGCCTCAACGTTAAATCAGGCCAGAGCCGTAAAGTGGGGGGGACCAATGGCCCCTTCTCCTCTACCTACGTACGGCGCTCCTGCTCGGACCACATCTATCTTCTAACTCAGCCTTCATTTTGATCATGGTGTGTGTGTGTGTGTGTGTGTGTGTGTGTGTGTGTGTGTGTGTTTAACAAATGCATATGTTGTGAATGTAGATTGTCTCTCTTGACGGGAGCGCCACAGATCCACCGCCGTGCTTCACTACTTCACAGGCTTTCAGTGTGAACATATCAGAAACGTGCTGTGCATACAACAAACACACTTCTCCACTACAGGACACATACAGCATCAACAATCACAAACATGAAGTTCTGGAAGTGCTCTCAGTGACACTGAGCGTGTCCTGTTGAAGCTCCTCCTGCAGGCTGGACCTGCTTTTCCCTGCTCGGTGAGTCAGAAGCTTGTTGTGCTCGTGTATCTGAATTCCCAGCTGCCTCTCAAGCATCAACTGTGTAAAGCCAAACAGAGGAAATGGCCAGAAAGGTCGTGACCTTTCAGCCCGTCGGGTTCACGTCCAGTCAGAAGGTCACGGACAGCGAGGAGAGAGTCAGTGTTTCCGAGTCCGTTAGTGAAGTCCATCCAAATGTGTCAGGAAGTGAAGAGTCTCCTCACTAAAACCTTAAACTCAACAGACTTAAACAAGCAAGTTGGTATTTCATTTAGCAACAATCAGATGGTTGTTCAGTGCGTTTCATACGGCATCATAGTGAACGGATTGCTTTCGACCATTTGGAGAAATAACGACAAATATTTCTCATTATTTAGATATTTTCCGAACAGAACAAATGATTAGATTAAATCTGTTTCTTTTTTAAATGGTGCGCGATCTACCCGCACTACACTCGACCTTTTGGGCACCCCTGGATTAGATGGTGCAGGAAATACAGGAAATAGAAGGTCAACAGTCACTTTAAGACATTAATCTTGTTATGGGCTGTTTTTATTCTGAAGATTAAAACGTTTCAAGCGGCTGAAAGCTAAGTGGATGAAACTGCAGCTGCGTCTTCTCGTGAAGTCAGATCTGAAAAGATCTTTAAACTCAGTTTCTAGAGTTGCTCTCCTGAGTTGGTGCAAAGCTCTAAACATCACTTTGTTGAATTGTTTGCTGCAGCTCTGCTTTGGCATTGAACTTGGCGTCTCCGGCACGTCTCGGGTCCACTGTTTGACACTAAACTATCACATTTCTAAAACAACGGTGACTCTCGGTGCGGCCGATGAAATATTCAATGATGCTTGGGTTTCGGCCTGAATCCTCAACTCGTACTGCGGCGTCCCCCGGGTGCCCCGCCCGCTGGTCCAGCAGCCCCATCAGCAGAGTTTGGACCTTGTCAGTAGGAAGCGGGCCCCTGGGAGCCATTTATAACCCGACCCCGAGCTCGCAGGGCAGCACTGCTTCTCCTGCACTTCTCTGCCAAGTGTTAAAAGAGAGATTCTTAAAAATGGAGCAGCCATATGTACCGCACCCCGGAGCTTTAAATGAGCTTTTCATCGAGGAGGGGGTCGAGTTTTCTCCTCTTACAGCACAAAGCACTCAGAAACTAGGCCAGACGCCTGCTGACAGGTCGGCCATCTTGGAGGGATTTTGTGTGGCGGTGTGTGGCGTTCAGGGGAGAGCCACTGGACTTCATTTAAATATTGTTGTTTTTTTATTCGGATTAAGTTCTAAGGTTAAAAAGTGAAGTCGGGCCGCAACTAACGATTCTTTATACTATCAATTAATCTGTGGATTATTGTTTATTTATTAATTATTCATTATCTTTTCAAAACACCTGAAAGAAAGTTATTATTGTAATTACCGTCTTAAACGTTTGCTAACCTGGTTTTCTTTGTGGTGTTCTTAGTTGGGCTAATAGTCCAACATGTTATAATATCTCAGGAAGGTTTGACTTCCAACTTCGAAAGCCTTCAGTCGAAAACATGCAAAACTTCATACATTTTTATTTCTTTGTTACCAAAAGAAATGAGAGCAACTTCAAAAGTCCTGAAAAACTAACAAAGCTCATGAAACCGAGAGGAGACGAACCCAAAACACTGACTATAACCATCAACATACGCAGATGTTCGTGGTCCTGAAGAAACATATTGAAGGAGTAAACACAGACGATGACAACAAACTGTAAACGGCTGCAGGTGAGTGAACTCTGGAAAAGTTATCGGCTCAGTAGTATACTATATATATATATATATATATATATATAGTATAACTATTTTCAGTTGGAGCTGGTCGCGTCAGAGGAAGCCGTCTGCTGAAGGTGAAGACAGGAAGCGTGCACACGTGCACACGCGGCAGGCAGGTCTGAGTATGATACATACAGAACATTCTGACACTAGAATGTCAGATGTACAAATCAGAAGAAAATTAACTTAGTTTGAGACCAATTTGAGATCTGGTTAAACTGTGTTAAAATGTTAAGCTAACATCAATTTACGTTCGCAAAAGCTACTACTTTTCGTAATGCTAAACATGTGTGTTAGCCGTGTAACTAATGTTAATGGGACAGGAAGTGTACACAGTTTCATACCATGTGCACGTCCCTGTATTGTTCTTTACTTCTGTACGGAATAAAGATTCATATTAGCAGAGGACACTAAATGATGTAACAACAGGAAGTGTGGGAGAATTGCTTCACTGAAACAAGAGTCCGAGCGTTGCGTCGAGGAGTCGGGATAACCGTGTGTTCCCAAAATAAAGCCTGAAGACTTGAGGGCCCCCGGTTGGGAATGTGAGCTATGGACGCCCTCTAAGCCCCGGCCCAGATTCCTCCTTAAAATAGCATCCTGGGTGAAGAGAGACGTTCTGAGGCCACGGACCTGCTTTCTGCAGGAATTTACACTCCAGGTAATTGGAGGTCTCTTCATAGCATTGACTGAATGGAGACCCAGGAATATCTGTGATATCTGTTTTAAAGGCAGTGAGGGTCTGACCTTTGACCTGCTTACTGTCGGCCCCTCTTAATGTTGCTGGTGGATGGTGACTGTTTCTCTTTGCCTTTACGCAGGAGACGGCTGAAATTGCATTACAAATTTAAATTAGCATCAAATTAGCACGTCAGGGGCGATGTTTGAATTTGTGTCTTTAGTTATTTATAAAATAAAGATTGTGTCCAGGAGGTGCTAGTGTAGTAAGAGAGCGATTTAACTGAACTACAGTCCATCACTATCTGGTGCCGTGTGTTTACAAGCACCAGGTGTTAAATGTGATGTTAACCATTAACATTCAACAGAACACACATTAAACTGTAGGGTTAAGTTATATAAAAGATGTAAACACATGTCGCAATAGAAACATTTCCTCACTAAGAACATTAAGAACTATAATGACCTGTCAATACGTTGCATGAAAACGACCAATCACATCACAGAAACAAAGCTACTTCTAACCAATTAAGAGTCAGCACTTTAGGACTGGACAGCCCACTTCCTTAGCGCGGTTTGTTGAGTTAGTTACCACATGCTTTCGTTATGGTATTAAAGGTCAGACAGAAAGATGGAACAAACAAGCGCTCCCTTTGAGGAAACTTTAAGTGTCGGCAAAAGTCACTACAACGTTAAACGTAATGTTAACGAACCATATTACTGTATAAACATTATGTACTATCAGCGTTTTACACAAGTAATACCCTTTACATAATATCCTGTTCAAGTATAGAGTGGATACACAGGGACTAATCAGCCAGTCTGCACTCACAGTAAGAATATCTCATTTCTTCACTTTAAATCCATGAAAGAATCGTGCATGTAAAGTGAGCACCCTCCTCCATCGAAGATACAAGTGCCATGTGCAGTGCACTGCAGCATTTATAAAGATTAATAAGCAGCTCAGACAATTATCATACATTCTTATTGTTAAGATTCTATTGCTATACAATTGTAAGTTTCAGAGAATCTTTAATACTAACAGAAACGGTGAATTCATTTATAGAGGGATGAATAACAATACAAACTGATGATGAAAGGTTTTTGCCACATTAATAAACAGACCGTCCTAAACAACAACCTGCTCGTGTTTATTCACTTTTCAGTGTTTGTTAGTTTTGATTAAAACCAAGGTGTGAAGTCATTTTACTGTATTATAGCAGGTTCAAGATAAAGTTGAATAAATGTTGTGAAGATAGCGTGAAACTGATCGCAGCACATCCCTAGTGCTCGCACACTAACACAGTAACTTTACATCTGCAGTTTGTTCAAATCCCTCTCTGACTGAAACACCTCTGAAGCTTGAACCTGAAGCCTGCTGTGACACTGCGATAATTGGGGGTGTTACAGCTGTTCTGGAGGGCCAGGGGCCACAGGAAGTAACCTGTAACTTAAGGTTTACCACCCTCCCACCTGTTAGCCTGAACGAGCGAAGACAAAACATCATCAACGTATGATTTATAATGCTGAGTGTGTCTGTGTGGAAAGGCTGACTCAGTGATGGAGATGAATGAGTGATGGTGGGAACCGTCACTTTAACTGAAGGATCATTAAAGGAAGTGACACGCTTCACGTGAGAGAAACTTAATACACAGGTTCAACAAAAACACTGACCAACTAAACTTGAAAAATGTATCTGTACTACCTGAAATGTTATTAACCGTATACTCTGATACAAGGTGCTAATCACTAGTACATTTCACATAAGAAACATACACACTTAAACACTTGGTATACAAAAAAAGATATTCTTTGTGGACTTACTTGTGTACCTTTACTTAAGTACAAATATGAATGCAGGACTTGTAACAGAGTATTTCTATTACACTGGTATTACTACTTTTGCTTTCAAGTACAAGATGTGAGTACTTCCTGCAGAGCAGTCCTAATATTGCAGAACATCAGTAGCCTACTAGTTACACCCAGTGATTACACACAGCCGAGCCAGTAACGTTAGAAACACAGAGCCAGGAATTACACAGAGCCAGTAACGTTAAAAACACAGAGCCAGGAATTACACAGAGCCAGTAACGTTAAAAACACAGAGCCAGGAATTACACAGAGCCAGTAACGTTAGAAACACAGAGCCAGGAATTACACAGAGCCAGTAACGTTAAAAACAGAGAGCCAGGAATTACACAGAGCCAGTAACGTTAAAAACAGAGCCAGGCGTAACATTTAAACGGCAGTAAACAAACCAGCTGACAGACAGAGGGTTGTTTTTGACTCACATTATTCCAGAAGGCCGTTCTCCGGTTCTTTTTGGAGGTTTATTGATCTTATCATCCCGCTGAACTTGGTGCTTTTTGGCGGTTGGAACTTTGCCGGTCTAACGTTAGCTAACGAGGCTAACACACAGTAACCGATGTTAGCTATCGCTAGCTAGCTATCCGGGAGGTTTTATTGTATTATTTAAAAGCAACTGACTCAGCTTCCCGGTAATTTTTCCAGACCGTTAACAGTTTCCCGGTCACTTAACTGTGACCACATTCTACCGTTACATTTTAATCAACGGGATGTCAACTTCACCGAGCTCCTCTCCGTACACCGGAGGGTGCAGTACCCTTTATTCACCGCTCTCATTGGCCAACATGTATTTACGGTTACAACCCAGAGAGGCGCTGTTTCACTCATTTGAAGAACTCAATGGAAACTAGGGAAGAGATCAACTGTTGTATTAAGTTTTGAGAGCTGGAGTCTGTATTCATCATTCAAAAGAGGCAACCAGAAGACGTCTGGTACAAACAAACAACACAGCGGTGTTTGCCTTCCATTTTCACTCACCTTCATCACAGACGGTTTCATAATGTAGCGTCTTCTAATCGAGAACATGTCTGATATAAAAGTGGAAAATGTCACTGACGTTCTCAGAAGACAAGAAGGAGAAACTGCACATAATGTGTTAAAGTGTAAACAACTGTCTTAAGAGGATTCCCCGGACCTGCGTCGAGAGCTCAATGATTGTGAATCCGCCCCGAGCTTCCAGGATGCTTCATACTCACTTCAGTGTTGACAGATTTACTTGATGTGTTTGTGATTTAGAGCGATTCAATCATTGATTTAATGTCTGTGCAGGGGGATGAGTTGTGGTTGTAAACATGGATCGGAGCTGTTATGTGTTTCACAGATGGACAGACACCTGTCGCACTGAGACAATGATCCCAGTCAGCAGGTCAAAGGTCACAGAGCGACACAAACACACTGGCCTACTTCTGAAAAGTATCTGCATCCTTTTTGTATACTCAAAACACTAATGTAAAGTTAGAGAACAACATTAATGGTCATTTACACAAAGTAAAGTATAACCTATAACATCCATACTGTGAGTACAAAGTTTAAACAATTAAACTTTAATTTATCAATAAAAACACTAAATATTCTCTATCTTCAGCTTCTAACATGTACATGTATTCTAACAATACATATTCTGTATTCCTCTGTTGTTTGAGGGCTGTAGCTCATAAATAAATATGTCGATGTACACCCTTCAAATGCACATTACACAGTATGTATATTGTTTATGAGAAACTGTTTGGTAGTTATGTTTACTGCTCATTTTATTTGTTTTGTTTTTGGTTTGGTCTTGTTTTGTTGTTATTTTTTAAACGTATTTGTTCAAAAGTGCTTCTACTTCAATCACAGAAATGTTTGTGTAAAACCTTCTTACATATGCCCATCCCACATCTTAACAACCTAAATATATACTTTGGGTCGTGAATTAAATCCATTTATTTGTCATTTTTTTATCCTGAAAACTTTCCAAATGTCTTCCAGTGTAGGTGGTGAGTGCACACACTTTCTAGTGAGTTGTCTTTTACACTCTCACACTATTTTACAGATTTAACAATTGCTTGATTTAAAATATAAGAACGTTTATAAGAAATAGGAGATATATCTGAGATGAAGGTGCAGCTCAGGTCAACACTAAACTGAACTAATACTAAATCTAAAACCAACAGGTGAGTGCAGGATGAAAATAAAAAGGTAAAACTTCCTGAAGTCAAACCAACACAAGAAACCGTAAATCGTGGACTTGAGTGCAAACGTAGAGACAAACGTAGAGACAAAGGTAGAGACAAAGGTAGAGACAAACGTAGAGACAAACGTAGAGACAAAGGTAGAGACAAAGGTAGAGACAAACGTAGAGACAAACGTAGAGACAAAGGTAGAGACAAACGTAGAGACAAAGGTAGAGACAAAGGTAGACAAGTAGAGACAAAGGTAGAGACAAACGTAGAGACAAAGGTAGAGACAAACGTAGAGACAAAGGTAGAGACAAAGGTAGAGACAAACGTAGAGACAAAGGTAGAGACAAAGGTAGAGACAAACGTAGAGACAAACGTAGAAACAAAGGTAGAGACAAAGGTAGAGACAAAGGTAGAGACAAAGGTAGAGACAAACGTAGAGACAAAGGTAGAGACAAACGTAGAGACAAAGGTAGAGACAAACGTAGAGACAAAGGTAGAGACAAACGTAGAGACAAAGGTAGAGACAAACGTAGAGACAAAGGTAGAGACAAAGGTAGAGACAAAGGTAGAGACAAACGTAGAGACAAAGGTAGAGACAAAGGTAGAGACAAACGTAGAGACAAACGTAGAAACAAAGGTAGAGACAAAGGTAGAGACAAAGGTAGAGACAAAGGTAGAGACAACGGTAGAGACAAAGGTAGAGACAAACGTAGAGACAAAGGTAGAGACAAAGGTAGAGACAAAGGTAGAGACAAACGTAGAGACAAAGGTAGAGACAAAGGTAGAGACAAACGTAGAGACAAACGTAGAGACAAACGTAGAGACAAAGGTAGAGACAAACGTAGAGACAAAGGTAGAGACAAACGTAGAGACAAACGTAGAGACAAAGGTAGAGACAAACGTAGAGACAAACGTAGAGACAAACGTAGAGACAAAGGTAGAGACAAACGTAGAGACAAACGTAGAGACAAAGGTAGAGACAAACGTAGAGACAAACGTAGAGACAACGTAGAGACAAAGGTAGAGACAAACGTAGAGACAAACGTAGAGACAAAGGTAGAGACAAACGTAGAGACAAACATAGAGACAAAGGTAGAGACAAACGTAGAGACAAACGTAGAGACAAAGGTAGAGACAAACGTAGAGACAAACGTAGAGACAAAGGTAGAGACAAAGGTAGAGACAAACGTAGAGACAAACGTGGAGACAAAGGTAGAGACAAAGGTAGAGACAAACGTAGAGACAAAGGTAGAGACAAAGGTAGAGACAAAGGTAGAGACAAACGTAGAGACAAACGGTAGAGACAAAGGTAGAGACAAAGGTAGAGACAAACGTAGAGACAAACGTGGAGACAAAGGTAGAGACAAAGGTAGAGACAAACGTAGAGACAAAGGTAGAGACAAACGTAGAGACAAAGGTAGAGACAAACGTAGAGACAAAGGTAGAGACAAACGTAGAGACAAAGGTAGAGACAAACGTAGAGACAAACGTAGAGACCATAGCTGCAGTGTCAGCAGTCCAAACACCAGTGGAGCATCTGGAAACTTCATCCGCTTCCACCCCTGACACTGCTTCCACCCTGCAGCCTGCACCCCCCGCAGGCTGCAGGCTGCAGGGTGGGACACTGCAGGGTGGAGGAGCTGGAGGGGACAGCAGCCATAGGACCTGAGGGAAGTGACCGGGGGGGGAACTCCCGCGGGGGACAAACGATCCTGCCATGTTACCAAACAGGGCGCTGCGACCTGGAAGTCTTGTTTTCTACATCAGACTCAATGTGGTAGACCAATCTCTCCACAGCCGCCCTGGGAACCCAAAACACTGGCAAAGTACGAGGGAAAGTGTGAGAGCTGCTTCAAGTTTCCACTGGACATTAAGATCAAACAACATGGTCGAGTGTTGTCAAAGCAGAAAACACATCATTATCAGCAAACTTAAAGTACTTAAAGTAAAAGTACTGATTGTACTGTAAACTGTAATCTGAGAAGTAACTAAAACTGTCAGAGTAATGTAGAGGAGTAAAAGGTTTAATATTTCCCTCTGAGATGGAGTAGAAGCATAATGTTGCTTAAAATAGAAATACTCAAGTAAAGCACTTAAACACAGTAAATGTACTGAGTTAGTTTTTCTGATGTGGAGAAACCTTGAATCAACCCAGTGTAGACACACCTGAGCATGAAGCCTGATCTCCTCGCCCACTCAGGTTACCCCCCCCCTTGTGCCATGCAGCCCCGCACGGCCCGCGGCCCCCCCGAGGTGCAGTGGACGTGAACTTCAGCAGGTTTGATATTAAACCTGATACCGACTGGTGGTCGTAACACAGAGTGTTTATATAAACCCAGCAGCAGAAACAGAGGCTGCGAAACACATCAAGCTCAGGTCCAAAGCTCCACCTGTCACCAGAGGAGAGGACCTGCTGAGGTTCACACACGCAATGTGGAGTGACAGAAATTACACCGGTCAAATAAGAGCAAATATTAGAAAAACTATTATTACCAAATTGTTTTGTAAAAGAAACAATATATACGGAAAAAAGATACAATATGAATATGACAAATTACAGTGAAATGTGTGTGTGGGGGGGGGGCCTCGATCTTTCTTGCCCGCCTCAGGACCCTGGAGGTGCGTGATACAGGTGTGTGTGATACAGGTGTGTGCGCGATACAGGACGCTGTCTTCACACAGCCTATAAATGTTTGTTTTGAGATTTCTGCTGTACTTGTTTCTTTGCATATTGATGTTGGACGAACTCAGATCAAAGTTTTATTGCTGGAACAAACGTAGAAACAGGAGGAGAGTCTACAGGTCGTAGTAACTAAAGGAGGTGAAGGCGTCGCTGTATACAGAGAACATCCAGCGTTGGAGGACATGTTCGTTCCTATGAAAGTTGCAGTGACGCATGAAGACAAAATGGTTCAACTTTTGAGTATAAAATGATTCAGATCTTCCGCATCCATAGAGCTCACCAGCGTGTTCTTTAAGCCCCGCCTCCCAGCCGCTCTGTCTCGGCTCATGAATGCAGGTGGGAAAATAACTATTAGTGCATTTTACAACTATTAGGATCTAATGATTTACAGACGTCTCTTTCACAATCTTTTTGGGCGCTCTTCCTGGGGGGTAAAGAGGATGTTCACAGGCGACCAAATGAAATGCATCGTTACCTTGATTTAAATTACAGATTTCTCAGAGTTCGAACATTGTTGGAAACATTGGGGATAATATCCACAAGTCAACAAAGTTGAGTCGTTTTTAGACATTTTAAGGCAGAAAAGTTATATGTTGTACCTTTAATCGCAAAACTCTCTGCAGCAGTCTCACAGCTTCTTCTTCTCTTTCATCATTTGGACCTCACACTGCTCTGTCTTGAACACACACACACACTAACACACACTCCTCTCAGATAGCCTGTTGGTCTGTTCCTGCTGTTGCTGCTCCTTGGAGCCGGGGGACCCCCCACCCTGCCCTGGCTGAGTGCCGGGCTGCAGAGAGCACCACGGCGCCTCCACTACTTAGAGGACGAAATTCGCTGGGTTCACAGCTTCGTCTGTGAGTGGAAAACAGGATTATATCCTGCGGTTTGTCTAAATCCACTGACCCGGGGAAAAGAAACTGTCTGATTAAGAGCCTGAAACACATTACAGAACATTGGAAGTATTCAGAGAGCAGAGCGGCGGCACTGACTGCAGCAGGTGGAGCTTTATGAGGCTGAACTCAAACATTTTAATGAAATAAACAGTTGAATGTATCAATGAACTGAAATCTGACCTTTGATTACGACTTCATTGAAAAAAGAATGAAAAAAGTTCAGTAAAAGTCTAAAAATACTAAAATTGTTGGTTAGTAGTGAAGTATTATCAGCAAAATGTACCAAAAAAAAAGTATCAAAAGTAAAAGTATCGTTATGCAGTGTGTGTTAGATATGATATGATGTGCAGCCAAGTTTAAAGTACATGTACGTACCTTTCCATCACTGGTACAGATCAACATGTTAACCGCAGGCTATGTGTGTTTAGCATGTTAGCATTGTAACCCTAACATTGATGTTCATGCTAACATGTAGCTGGCTGCAGTGTGTTGAGCTGAAAGTCAAGCAGAAGAAAACATCATGTCACGATGTCGTATTACTGATTAACACACATTAACTACAAACATGCACAAACTGAGCAGAACATCTGTAAACTGTGCAGAACATCTGTAAACTGTGCAGAACATCTGTAAACTGTGCAGAACATCTGTACACTGAGCAGAACATCTGTAAACTGTGCAGAACATCTGTAAACTGTGCAGAACATCAGTAAACTGTGCAGAACATCTGTAAACTGTGCAGAACATCTGTACACTGAGCAGAACATCTGTAAACTGTGCAGAACATCTGTAAACTGTGCAGAACATCTGTAAACTGCAGAACATCTGTAAACTGAGCAGAACATCTGTACACTGAGCAGAACATCTGTAAACTGAGCAGAACATCTGTAAACTGTGCAGAACATCAGTAAACTGCAGAACATCTGTAAACTGAGCAGAACATCTGTAAACTGTGCAGAACATCTGTACACTGAGCAGAACATCTGTAAACTGTGCAGAACATCAGTAAACTGTGCAGAACATCAGTAAACTGTGCAGAACATCTGTAAACTGAGCAGAACATCTGTAAACTGTGCAGAACATCAGTAAACTATGCAGAACATCTGTAAACTGAGCAGAACATCTGTAAACTGTGCAGAACATCTGTAAACTGAGCAGAACATCTGTAAACTGTGCAGAACATCTGTAAACTGCAGAACATCTGTAAACTGAGCAGAACATCTGTACACTGAGCAGAACATCTGTAAACTGAGCAGAACATCTGTAAACTGAGCAGAACATCTGTAAACTGAGCAGAACATCTGTACACTGAGCAGAACATCTGTAAACTGAGCAGAACATCTGTAAACTGTGCAGAACATCAGTAAACTGTGCAGAACATCTGTAAACTGAGCAGAACATCTGTAAACTGAGCAGAACATCTGTAAACTGAGCAGAACATCAGTTCCAGGCTCTGCTTTGTTAAATTGCTTCGTCCCTATCAAGTAAAAATACATTCAAACAGGAACATGTTTACTTTTAATTTCTTCTGTTTGCGATGAGCTTCAGCGTTAGATGGAACACTGTCCCGGTCACACTGCGACCCGACGTAACGCCTCACTGACCCGTGTGAAGCACCTTGCAGCAGTTTAAGTGCAGATATTTTCCCAGTGGGACTCAAACCCTCGACCTCAGCAGTCAGAGTGCCTTGCTCTGCCTGTCGAGCTGCACAGGACACTTGATCCCAGTCATATCGGAGGGTTTAAATGGGTTTAAATGAGGGCTCAGGGGAGTGGTGAGGGGGGGAGGAGGGGGAGGGTTGAGGGGTGAGAGAGGAGATAAATGGCTGCCGTTGGGAACAGCAGAGAGGCATTCTGGGAACTGGTCATGCTGAGACCTTCCGTATGGCTCTCTATGAGAAATGGACAGTGTGACAGGAGCCAAATGGAGCCGACAGCCAACTGGTTTCCTCTGCCACACACACACACACACACACACACACACACACACACACACACACATACACACACACACACACACACACACACACACACACACACACACACACACACACGGGGCCTCATCAAATCTCTTCCACTTCCATCTTCTTTTTTTTCCTCTTCCATAATTTTGTTTTGGAATAACACAAGCTCGTGTTTCGTCTCTCTGAGAGCCACCAGTGCTCTGCAACTTTCATGTGTCCGTCCTGCTGCGACCCTCCGCTACTTAAAGGCCTTTGTTTGGGGCTGAGGGCAGATTTTGGCAGGCGGGCAGGTGCTGATAGGGACAAACTCCATAACGCAGAGTGAACCGTGTGCCAAGACGCTAATGGCAGCTTGAAAAAAATAAAAAAGCCAGAAAAACAGACATGGGTGATGAGACATCGGCCCTGAGCACAGACATGCAGAAGCCCCCACCACCTCTGCTACAGAGACACAGACTTTACAGATATTTACACTCTCTCTGGTTGTTTGTGTCTTTGTAGTCATTGTGTGTCTCTTTGTAGTTGTGTTGTGTCTCTTTGTAGTTGTGTTGTGTCTCTTTGTAGTTGTGTTGTGTCTCTTTGTAGTCATTTTGTGTCTCTTTGTGGTTGTGTTGTGTCTCTTTGTAGTCATTGTGTGTCTCTTTGTAGTTGTGTTGTGTCTCTTTGTAGTCATTTTGTGTCTCTTTGTAGCTGTTTAGTGTCTCTTTGTAGTCATTGTGTGTCTCTTTGTAGTTGTGTTGTGTCTCTTTGTAGTCGTGTTGTGTCTCTTTGTAGTCATTTTGTGTCTCTTTGTAGTTGTGTTGTGTCTCTTTGTAGTCATTGTGTGTCTCTTTGTAGTTGTGTTGTGTCTCTTTGTAGTTGTTTTGTGTCTCTTTGTAGTCATTGTGTGTCTCTTTGTAGCTGTTTAGTGTCTCTTTGTAGTCATTGTGTGTCTCTTTGTAGTCATTGTGTGTCTCTTTGTAGTTGTGTTGTGTCTCTTTGTAGTTGTGTTGTGTCTCTTTGTAGTCATGTTGTGTCTCTTTGTAGTTGTGTTGTGTCTCTTTGTAGTTGTGTTGTGTCTCTTTGTAGTGATTGTGTGTCTCTTTGTAGTTGTGTTGTGTCTCTTTGTAGTGATTGTGTGTCTCTTCCTGGTTGTTATGTGTCTCTTTCAGTGACATTTTGCAGGTGAAGGCCGGGGGCCCTGACACTTTGGGCCCCTGGTTCTGTTCCTGCTTCAGTAATCCATCTTTGGGAACAGAGTGAGTTTGAGCCTGTTGTTCTCCAGAAGAGGGATGAGATCATCTGTGACAGCAGTCACAGGTTACAACCAGAATCATGAAGCGCCTCTGTCGTATCAGCTTTCACTGTAACTGTATATATTACATTATTATATGAGTTATCAATATCGCATATCAGTTTGTTTACAACTCTGTGAAAAACGTAAAGCAGTCAATTGAATGTGCTACTCTAAAAGTAACACGGTAGAAACTGCCTTTAATAAGCAGGAGAGGAAGATCTTTTACTTCAGTAGTAATACCACAGTGCAGAAAAACATTCAAAGTTAATGCATGCAGTGAACATGAAGTAAAAGTATCAGCATCAATATATAATTCAAGTTCTTATTATGCAGAATAATCTATATTACATTGCTGCATAATTATTGATTTATTAATGTGTCCATCACTTTAATGTTGCAGCTGGTGAAGGTGAAGCTTATTTGAATGACTTCATGTACTGCTGGGCATCTTTATCTATAATAAAACATCACAATCATTTAGATTGTGTGTTAATAATCTGGATCTGCAAAGTAACTAATGTTATCAGATACATGTAGTGCAGTAAAAAGTACAATATTTGCCTCTGAGATGAAGTGGAGTACAAGTATAAAGTAGCAGAACATAGAAATAATCAAGTAAAGTACAAATACATGAGTGACGTTCTACACAGCACACAATGACCTTTGATGACCTTCATGACTTCTGCTCAACAGCGGCCACTGTGGCCACAAGTGGAAACTACAGCACACAGATTTTCCAGTTATTTCCCAACTTGCTCTTTTTGTTACTTTAAAGAATGAATGTAGTTAAAATGTCCCAGGGGGATCAAGCTGGACAGCTTAAGTTCCTGCTGAAGCGTGTTCCAGGTTGAGGGGGCAGAGTATGATAAGGTCTTTTTTCCAAGTTCCTTGCGAATTGAGGGGACGGACAGAGTGATGTAGTTCTGAGATGGTAGCCCACAGCTGTACTGTGTGATATGTAAGTGGATATGTAGATGGGCAGCAGTCCAAGCAAAGATGTTGAGATGAATTTGTACCAGTGCAGAGATCTGCGCATTGATGGTGATGTCCAGTTGACTAGAGAGTACAGTGTGCAATGGTGTGTGAGGGTGAATGCGGTTAATGCAGTCACTGTATTGGACCATGGAATGATTCTGGTCCTAGTAACAGCACAAGACTAACTGGTTCACTTTGATCGTACCAAAGAGAAACAAATACAAATAAAATGATGAATTCATAAGTAATAAAAAGCCCTCAGGCGGTGGCTAACGTTAGAACACTTTAGATACAGGTTCAGTTTATTCTGCTCCACATCCCTGAACAGGAGAAGCAGTTTAGAAGGAAGAAACAAGCTTATTAGCATATTTCCCAGCATGCACTGCTCGTTTCTTCTGGTGATTGGGATCCGCTCCACTCATGCTACACCCTTCCACCAAGTTTCATGAAAACTGGGGCAGTAGTTTAATCCTGCAGACAGACAGACATGAGCTCCTTGACGGACATAATTAAGAATAAAGAATAAAGTGCAGTAAAAAAACAATATTTGCCACTAACATGTGCTGAGTAGAAGTGTAAAGTAGCTGACAATGGGAATAAGTAAAGTACAAGTACTTCAGCTTGCACTTGAATAAATGTACTTAGTTACTTTCCTCGCCCCACATATACATGTGTACTACAGTCACTTCATTTCCACAAAGTTTTATCTTCTGCTGCTGGTTTATTTGCTGTTAACAGCAGTTTGTGTTTCCACTTGTGAACCTCGGGATGTAGAATTCATCACAGTGCTGAAACCTGATCACGTTCGTTCCTGGGGGCCTCCCTCGTCCTCCCTCGTCCTCCCTCGTCCTCCCCGCTCAACGTTTATGGTCCAGTGTGCTCCAGTTACAGCTCCGAGGCCGAAGCCAGACGGCACTTTACTGCAGCCAACTCCAGCATTCCTCTGCTTTTGTCACAGCCACACTGCTGCTGCTCCACGCTGCTGCTGCTCCTCCACGCTGCTACTGCTCCTCCACCCTGCTGCTCCACGCTGCTGGTGCTGCTCCTCCACGCTGCTGCTGCTCTATCACGCTGCTGCTGCAAGCTGCTGCTGCAAGCTGCTGCTGATGCTGCTGATGCTGCTCCACGCTGCTGCTGCTGCCCCACACTGCTGCTGCTGCTCCGCGCTGCTGCTGCTGTGGAGGAAACAGAAGAGGAAGGCAGGAAGCTGCTGGATGTCAGGAGCTGGATCAGACTCGGGTTCAGTTTCAATGACTGAGGAAATTCTTTAGCCGTGTAAAAGATTATAAACATCTCTGCTGACTCGTATGTTCACCGCTCTGCAGACGATCACGTTTACATGTTAGAGCCTTTAACCCAGAGGGGGACATCATTACCAGAGCTGGAAAGTTTAGTCAAGTAGTGTACTTAAGTACAAATAAAATGTACTTGTACTAGCATAGCATTTCCATTTTATGCAACGTTATACTACTCCACTACATGTGTCTGACAGCTTTAGTTACTTCTCAGATTACAGTTTTCATTCTGTCCAGTGAAAACCACGTATCTCCAGATGTGTTGAATGTTTGTTCCTTTATGTGTCAAGAAAATTCTCTTCTTACTGCACAATCAATACTTTTACTTTAAGTACTTTAACTACATGTACCACACAATCAGTACTTTTACTTTTGAAGGTTTTAAATGCAGGACTTTTACCTGTTGTGGAGTATTTTCAGTGTGGTATTAGTACTTTTACTGTAGTAAACGATCTGAATACTTCCTTTGACTACAAACACACTTTATGTTATTAAAGGATTAAAGGAGAAATTGTCTCTTTTTGCCTTTAAACTGTCAGAAACTAGAGAATAAGTGACTTGCAGGGCAATGTGTCATGTTTCATGTTTCAGTGTTTCATGTTTCATGTTTCAGTGTTTCATGTTTCATGTTTCATGTTTCATGTTTCAGTGTTTCATGTTTCATGTTTCATGTTTCAGTGTTTCATGTTTCATGTTTCAGTGTTTCATGTTTCATGTTTCAGTGTTTCATGTTTCATGTTTCAGTGTTTCATGTTTCATGTTTCATGTTTCATGTTTCAGTGTTTCATGTTTCATGTTTCATGTTTCAGTGTTTCATGTTTCATGTTTCAGTGTTTCATGTTTCATGTTTCAGTGTTTCAGTGTTTCATGTTTCAGTGTTTCATTTTTTCATGTATCAGTGTTTCATGTTTCAGTGTTTCATGTTTCATGTTTCATGTTTCATGTTTCATGTTTCAGTGTATCAGTGTTTCAGTGTTTCATGTTTCAGTGTTTCATGTTTCATGTTTCAGTGTTTCAGTGTTTCATGTTTCAGTGTTTCATTTTTTCATGTATCAGTGTTTCATGTTTCAGTGTTTCATGTTTCATGTTTCATGTTTCAGTGTTTCATGTTTCATGTTTCATGTTTCAGTATTTCATGTTTCATGTTTCATGTTTCAGTGTTTCAGTGTTTCATGTTTCATGTTTCATGTTTCATGTTTCATGTTTCAGTGTTTCATGTATCAGTGTTTCATGTTTCATATTTCTTTTCTTGTTTCTTGTTTTTTGTTTTGAAAAATGAATAAAATACTTAAAATAATTGTGAAGCATTACTAAAACTGTGATGGACATGTGTGATTATTATTTCTGCCATTTTATTAACGATGAATCAAAACTATAATAATGATGCAAAACATAATTCTGATATTCACTTAAGATAAATCTGAAAGTGTGCCGTCAGTCTGGAATAATGATTTGGATGAATGTTCCCTTGTTTCTGGGTGTCAGTATAAGAAGACAGAATGTGGAACTGTGATGAGAACACAACTTGATTCTTCAAACATCTCCGGTGACGTTAAGTGCACAAAAAGTTTGTTTTAACCACTTCAGGAATGTTTCGTCCAACTGTCAACGCTCAGCTCATCAAATGGTCTCGTGTATACGGCGTTGATGCTCCGCAGATACTTCACCATTTGTACAGAAGAATGTAACAAAGTGTGAGGACCACCAGCAGCACAGCGACAAGTTGAATTATATCCATCATGTTTCTGCAAGAAGAAGAAAGAAAGATGTGAAAATAAAAGGTTTTAATGGAGCGAGAAGATAAAAGGTGTGAAATAAAGAGTGTGTAAGGAAAGAAGTTGAAACGGGAGTTTTAGAGCAGAAGGTAACGGAGGAGTTGATGCTCCGCAGATACTTCACCGTCTGCACAGCATGTGACAGAGTGTGGACCACCAGCACGCAGAGGACGTCT
>NC_041360.1:26843442-26845942 GCF_900634415.1 Cottoperca gobio
CTGTACACACGTCATCTATTGCCCGTCTGTCCCCCTTTAATTGTGGGGTTTGTTTTAGGGAGATTTTCCTTGTGTGGTGCGAGGGTCTAAGGACAGAGGGGGTCGTATGTACAGTCTGTAAACACTGAGACTAATGTGTCATTTGTGATATTGGGCTCTTAAAAAAAAATGTATGTAGGTCTCTAAGGGTTGAATCAGCCCAGAGTTGTGTAAATATTAAACGATCAGCTCCAGTATAATCTTCATGTTATACTAACACGTGTCTGATGCTGTAGCACTAATGTAGCCTGAAGCAGAGAAGAGGAACTCACTTCTTTCTAACTCCACACCTCCAGATGTTTCTACTTTTCAAATTGTTGTCTTCAACATACGCTGACTCAAGTGACATCACTTAAGGACATTTACCAGATGTACAACATGCAGTAGAAGAAGTTCCCAACACGTGGAAACACACACTGTAGATCATCAGTAGTATTAACACTGGTGGTGATCTGGATCTGGATATTCCTCCATCTCGGTGGTCTGATTACCCACAGACAGCAAACGCCTCGCATGTGTAAAGAATGTGTTTCTGCCATCTCTGAAAATAGTCGTGTTTTTACGACTATTTTCAGAGATGGCAGAAACACATTCTTTATTCCCTCCTGTTATCGTCATCATTCATCATTGTTTAATTTTTGCCACATAACAGCAGCATCCTTTCAGCCTCCATCCCTCACCGGACCACGCCGCGCTATATTTGTCTCTTTAATGAGGAAGGGGGCATTCCAGAGGCTTTCTGGGTAATTGTAGCGTCTGGCACAAAGGCATCCAGGGAGGGGGGGAGGGAGAGTGTGGGTCTCACCGGGCCTCCAGCGCCAAACTCGGGTTTACTTTCCTCCCAATCCAGAGGGCAACATCATCCTTCAGACGGCCCAAGTTTGTTTCGTCGGATGAAGTTTACAACGAGAAGAGAACGCGGGAGCCGCACTGTGACGGGGTTATGGTCCCCGTAACGAGGCAGACTCTGGTGTCGGGTACCGGCTGTGAAACGGGGCGCCGCTACAGGCTCGGGTGTCCCACACTCTGATCAGTAATTGTATTTACCTTGTCTCTGTCTTCCCTCCATTAAGGGCGGTAATGAGACGAGTTGTGAGCTGAGGAGCTCTCCGTTGATGGCGATCCGGAGGATTCTTAATAGACAGCTGTTGTGTGCGGCATCAAGAGAAGTCCTGCTGATCTGTCTGACAGCTGTGACCCGCTGCAGGCCGGCACAACACCGGGCCAACGCCGGCCCTGCACGCTCAACATATCCCACCTCTGAGATGAGACATGAAACTGACTTTAATCCATCAGGGTGAACTGTCGTTGTGAGTGTAGAAGAACAAGCTCAGTATCGAGAAGAATACAGTATCACTGGTGGAACATATTTTAATTATATACAATTAGTATTTCTGAGTATTTCACAAGAAAACTCCAAGGCACTCACTTTTTAATAAATTAAAATGCCTTTATTGTAATGGCTAACAACAAACAGCAAACAACCAACAGCTAACAACTAACAACCAACAGCTAACAGCTAACAATTAACAACTAACAACTAACGACTAACAGCTAACAGCTAACAACTAACAACTGACAATTAACTGCTAATAACTAACAGCTAACAGCATAGGCTACAGAAAACAACTAACAGCTAACAGCTAACAGCATAGGCTACAGAAAACAACTAACAGCTAACAGCTAACAACTAACAGCATAGACGACAGAAAACAGCTAACAGCTAACAACTAACAACTAACAATTAACAACTAACAACAAATAGTTAACTGCTAACAACGAACAGCTAACAGCTCCAGAAAGAGAAGATGGAAGCTGCCAATTGCCTAAAAAAGCTGAAGTTTGACAAAATGTTCACAAAGTCTGATGTTACGAAAAATATAGTCCCAGACCAAAACAACCAGGTGACGTCTGAGAGATCAAAGAAGATGAACACTGAAGACCAGACGAAGGTGAACCAGATGGAGGAGCAGATCCACCTGAGAGACCTGTTCACAAAGGAGAAGGAGGCTCTCTCTCAGACGCTCACAGAGGCCTCAAACATGTTGTTGAGCAAAAATGATGAACTCATACTGACCAAGAAAGCCTGGCAGGTCAAATTCAACGTTATGGAGACGTCTGCACAGGACCTGGCAGAGAAAAACTTTAGCTGGCTGAACGCCAGAAGATGGTGAATAAGGTGGAGGAGCAGATCCACCAGAGACACTGAAATCCCTGATATAAATATAAATATATTCCTGATCCACACAGTCCATCACTAATATGTAGTCAGATGTGTTATTTTCAACAGTTTATTCCCACTCTTAGGGAAACTAACTTTCTTGTGAACATCGTTGGCTAAAATAATCAAATAAATGAGAAACTTTTAGAATTTTGATTTCACACTGGAGGTTTTTAATTCTTGTTCCCACATACCGTCAAATGTACTTTCTTCTTGTGTTAGTAAATGACTTTGTCTTTG
>NC_041360.1:26848442-26890451 GCF_900634415.1 Cottoperca gobio
TATGTAGATATATATAAACATATATATAATATATATATTATATATATAGATATATATAACATATATATATATATACTAGTACATAATATATGTACATATATATATATATATATATATATATATATATATAGTACATATATATGTACATATATATATATATAAACATATATATATATATACATGTATATATATAGATATATGTATATATTATGTAGTACATAATATATATGTTATATATATATATATATATATATATATATATATATATATATATATACATATATACATAATATATATGTATATATTATTATTATTCTAGATCAGCTGCACGATTGAATGATTTTATACATATTCATGTTAGCATCGGGCTAAACCGGACGTTAGCGCATGTTTAAAAGCAGTGAACAGAAGATGTTTCCTTATACTTTACTCACCCCGACCTCTCAAAGTAAATACCGGTAATTGTTGATTCTTTCTTTAGGCTTCTGTCCCAGAAAGAATACTTTAAAAACTGTAAATTGAGCATTATTATTTGTTAATGGTGATAATTATCGATCAATATATAAACATTAATCTGTGGTCGTCAGTTCCTCTGGTTCAGGCTCAACCTCCTGCTGCTTCCTGCTCTCCTGTTGCAAGAAGAGTGACAGGAGGGGCTGGCTGCTCCCTGGGGGGTCAGCTGGTCCTGGAGGGAAGAAAGGCCGGCTCTCAGCCCGGAGCAACCCCAGGGTCAACAGGACCCCGCACCCTTGACACGACCCCCCCACGCAGACCCTCAGACAGCTCAGTAATGAGCAGGGCTGGACCTTGCTGTGGCAGATTACAGGCTCGCTGCAAACGTGATGCTGCACAGTAGAAGGGCTGACAGAGGCCCAGGTGAAGCCCAAAAGAGGCCCGATTAAAGCCCGACAAAGTCCCGATTAAAGCCCGACAAAGTCCTGATAAAAGCCCGACAAAGTCCTGATAAAACCCCGACAAAGTCCTGATTAAAGCCCAACAAAGTCCTGATAAAACCCCGACAAAGTCCTGATAAAACCCCGACAAAGTCCTGATTAAAGCCCAACAAAGTCCTGATAAAAGCCAGACAAAGTCCTGATTAAAGACTGACAAAGTCCTGATTAAAGCCCGACAAAGTCCTGATAAAACCCCGACAAAGCCCTGATTAAAGTCCGACAAAGCCCTGATTAAAGACCGACAAAGTCCTGATTAAAGCCCGACAAAGTCCTGATAAAACCCCGACAAAGCCCTGATTAAAGTCCGACAAAGCCCTGATTAAAGACCGACAAATTCCTGATAAAACCCCGACAAAGTCCTGATTAAAGCCCGACAAAGTCCTGATAAAACCCCGACAAAGTCCTGATAAAAGCCAGACAAAGTCCTGATTAAAGACTGACAAAGTCCTGATTAAAGACCGACAAAGTCCTGATAAAACCCCGACAAAGTCCTGATAAAAGCCAGACAAAGTCCTGATTAAAGACTGACAAAGTCCTGATAAAACCCCCGACAAAGTCCTGATAAAAGCCAGACAAAGTCCTGATTAAAGACTGACAAAGTCCTGATTAAAGACCGACAAAGTCCTGATAAAAGCCAGACAAAGTCCTGATAAAACCCCGACAAAGTCCTGATTAAAGACCGACAAAGTCCCGATTAAAGACTGACAAAGTCCTGATTAAAGACCGACAAAGTCCTGATAAAACCCCGACAAAGCCCTGATTAAAGACCGACAAAGTCCTGATAAAACCCCGACAAAGTCCTGATTAAAGACTGACAAAGTCCTGATTAAAGACCGACAAAGTCCTGATAAAACCCAGACAAAGTCCTGATAAAAGCCCGACAAAGTCCTGATAAAACCCCGACAAAGTCCTGATAAAAGCCAGACAAAGTCCTGATTAAAGACTGACAAAGTCCTGATTAAAGACCGACAAAGTCCTGATAAAAGCCAGACAAAGTCCTGATTAAAGACTGACAAAGTCCTGATAAAAGCCAGACAAAGTCCTGATAAAACCCAGACAAAGTCCTGATTAAAGACTGACAAAGTCCTGATAAAACCCAGACAAAGTCCTGATTAAAGACTGACAAAGTCCTGATTAAAGACTGACAAAGTCCTGATTAAAGACCGACAAAATCCTGATTAAAGACTGACAAAGTCCTGATTAAAGACTGACAAAGTCCTGATTAAAGACTGACAAAGTCCTGATTAAAGACTGTTAAAGTCCTGATTAAAGACCGACAAAATCCTGATTAAAGACTGACAAAGTCCTGATAAAAACCAGACAAAGTCCTGATAAAAGACTGACAAAGTCCTGATAAAAGCCAGACAAAGTCCTGATAAAAGACTGACAAAATCCTGATTAAAGACTGACAAAGTCCTGATAAAAGCCAGACAAAGTCCTGATTAAAGACCGACAAAGTCCTGATAAAAGCCAGACAAAGTCCTGATTAAAGACTGACAAAGTCCTGATTAAAGCCAGACAAAGTCCTGATTAAAGACTGACAAAGTCCTGATTAAAGCCAGACAAAGTCCTGATTAAAGACCGACAAAGTCCTGATAAAAGCCAGACAAAGTCCTGATTAAAGACTGACAAAGTCCTGATTAAAGACTGACAAAGTCCTGATTAAAGACTGACAAAGTCCTGATTAAAGACCGACAAAATCCTGATTAAAGACTGACAAAGTCCTGATTAAAGACTGACAAAGTCCTGATTAAAGACTGACAAAGTCCTGATTAAAGACTGTTAAAGTCCTGATTAAAGACCGACAAAATCCTGATTAAAGACTGACAAAGTCCTGATAAAAACCAGACAAAGTCCTGATAAAAGACTGACAAAGTCCTGATAAAAGCCAGACAAAGTCCTGATAAAAGACTGACAAAGTCCTGATTAAAGACCGACAAAGTCCTGATTAAAGACCGACAAAATCCTGATTAAAGACCGACAAAGTCCTGATTAAAGCCAGACAAAGTCCTGATTAAAGACTGACAAAGTCCTGATTAAAGACCGACAAAGTCCTGATAAAAGCCAGACAAAGTCCTGATTAAAGACTGACAAAGTCCTGATAAAAGCCAGACAAAGTCCTGATAAAAGCCAGACAAAGTCCTGATTAAAGACTGACAAAGTCCTGATAAAAGCCCGACAAAGTCCTGATAAAAGACTGACAAAGTCCTGATAAAAGCCCGACAAAGTCCTGATAAAAGACTGACAAAGTCCTGATTAAAGACCGACAAAGTCCTGATAAAAGCCCGACAAAGTCCTGATAAAAGACTGACAAAGTCCTGATAAAAGCCCGACAAAGTCCTGATAAAAGACTGACAAAGTCCTGATTAAAGACCGACAAAATCCTGATTAAAGACCGACAAAATCCTGATTAAAGACTGACAAAGTCCTGATAAAACCCAGACAAAGTCCTGATTAAAGACTGACAAAGTCCTGATAAAACCCAGACAAAGTCCTGATTAAAGACTGACAAAGTCCTGATTAAAGACTGACAAAGTCCTGATTAAAGACCGACAAAATCCTGATTAAAGACTGACAAAGTCCTGATTAAAGACTGACAAAGTCCTGATTAAAGACTGACAAAGTCCTGATTAAAGACTGTTAAAGTCCTGATTAAAGACCGACAAAATCCTGATTAAAGACTGACAAAGTCCTGATAAAAGCCAGACAACGTCCTGATAAAAGACTGACAAAGTCCTGATAAAAGCCAGACAAAGTCCTGATAAAAGACTGACAAAATCCTGATTAAAGACTGACAAAGTCCTGATAAAAGCCAGACAAAGTCCTGATTAAAGACCGACAAAGTCCTGATAAAAGCCAGACAAAGTCCTGATTAAAGACTGACAAAGTCCTGATTAAAGCCAGACAAAGTCCTGATAAAAGACTGACAAAATCCTGATTAAAGACTGACAAAGTCCTGATTAAAGACCGACAAAGTCCTGATTAAAGACCGACAAAGTCCTGATTAAAGACCGACAAAGTTCTGATTAAAGCCAGACAAAGTCCTGATAAAAGACTGACAAAATCCTGATTAAAGACTGACAAAGTCCTGATAAAAGACTGACAAAGTCCTGATAAAACCCCGACAAAGTCCTGATAAAAGACTGACAAAGTCCTGATTAAAGACCGACAAAATCCTGATTAAAGACCGACAAAATCCTGATTAAAGACTGACAAAGTCCTGATAAAACCCAGACAAAGTCCTGATTAAAGACTGACAAAGTCCTGATTAAAGACTGACAAAGTCCTGATTAAAGACCGACAAAATCCTGATTAAAGACTGACAAAGTCCTGATTAAAGACTGACAAAGTCCTGATTAAAGACTGACAAAGTCCTGATTAAAGACTGACAAAGTCCTGATTAAAGACCGACAAAATCCTGATTAAAGACTGACAAAGTCCTGATAAAAGCCAGACAAAGTCCTGATAAAAGACTGACAAAGTCCTGATAAAAGCCAGACAAAGTCCTGATAAAAGACTGACAAAATCCTGATTAAAGACTGACAAAGTCCTGATAAAAGCCAGACAAAGTCCTGATTAAAGACTGACAAAGTCCTGATTAAAGCCAGACAAAGTCCTGATAAAAGACTGACAAAATCCTGATTAAAGACCGACAAAGTCCTGATTAAAGACCGACAAAGTCCTGATAAAAGACTGACAAAGTCCTGATAAAAGACTGACAAAATCCTGATTAAAGACTGACAAAGTCCTGATAAAAGACTGACAAAATCCTGATTAAAGACTGACAAAGTCCTGATTAAAGACTGACAAAGTCCTGATTAAAGACCGACAAAGTCCTGATAAAAGACTGACAAAGTCCTGATTAAAGACCGACAAAGTCCTGATTAAAGACTGACAAAGTCCTGATTAAAGACTGACAAAATCCTGATTAAAGACCGACAAAGTCCTGATTAAAGCCAGACAAAGTCCTGATAAAAGACCGACAAAATCCTGATTAAAGACTGACAAAGTCCTGATAAAAGACTGACAAAATCCTGATTAAAGACCGACAAAGTCCTGATTAAAGACTGACAAAGTCCTGATAAAAGACTGACAAAGTCCTGATAAAACCCCGACAAAGTCCTGATTAAAGCCAGACAAAGTCCTGATAAAAGACTGACAAAATCCTGATTAAAGACCGACAAAGTCCTGATTAAAGACCGACAAAGTCCTGATAAAAGACTGACAAAGTCCTGATAAAAGACTGACAAAATCCTGATTAAAGACTGACAAAGTCCTGATAAAAGACTGACAAAATCCTGATTAAAGACTGACAAAGTCCTGATTAAAGACTGACAAAGTCCTGATTAAAGACCGACAAAGTCCTGATAAAAGACTGACAAAGTCCTGATTAAAGACCGACAAAGTCCTGATTAAAGACTGACAAAGTCCTGATTAAAGACTGACAAAGTCCTGATTAAAGCCAGACAAAGTCCTGATAAAAGACTGACAAAATCCTGATTAAAGACTGACAAAGTCCTGATAAAAGACCGACAAAATCCTGATTAAAGACTGACAAAGTCCTGATTAAAGACTGACAAAGTCCTGATTAAAGACTGACAAAGTCCTGATTAAAGACTGACAAAGTCCTGATTAAAGACCGACAAAATCCTGATTAAAGACTGACAAAGTCCTGATAAAAGCCAGACAAAGTCCTGATAAAAGACTGACAAAGTCCTGATAAAAGCCAGACAAAGTCCTGATAAAAGACTGACAAAATCCTGATTAAAGACTGACAAAGTCCTGATAAAAGCCAGACAAAGTCCTGATTAAAGACTGACAAAGTCCTGATTAAAGCCAGACAAAGTCCTGATAAAAGACTGACAAAATCCTGATTAAAGACCGACAAAGTCCTGATTAAAGACCGACAAAGTCCTGATAAAAGACTGACAAAGTCCTGATAAAAGACTGACAAAATCCTGATTAAAGACTGACAAAGTCCTGATAAAAGACTGACAAAATCCTGATTAAAGACTGACAAAGTCCTGATTAAAGACTGACAAAGTCCTGATTAAAGACCGACAAAGTCCTGATAAAAGACTGACAAAGTCCTGATTAAAGACCGACAAAGTCCTGATTAAAGACTGACAAAGTCCTGATTAAAGACTGACAAAATCCTGATTAAAGACCGACAAAGTCCTGATTAAAGCCAGACAAAGTCCTGATAAAAGACCGACAAAATCCTGATTAAAGACTGACAAAGTCCTGATAAAAGACTGACAAAATCCTGATTAAAGACCGACAAAGTCCTGATTAAAGACTGACAAAGTCCTGATAAAAGACTGACAAAGTCCTGATAAAACCCCGACAAAGTCCTGATTAAAGCCAGACAAAGTCCTGATAAAAGACTGACAAAATCCTGATTAAAGACCGACAAAGTCCTGATTAAAGACCGACAAAGTCCTGATAAAAGACTGACAAAGTCCTGATAAAAGACTGACAAAATCCTGATTAAAGACTGACAAAGTCCTGATAAAAGACTGACAAAATCCTGATTAAAGACTGACAAAGTCCTGATTAAAGACTGACAAAGTCCTGATTAAAGACCGACAAAGTCCTGATAAAAGACTGACAAAGTCCTGATTAAAGACCGACAAAGTCCTGATTAAAGACTGACAAAGTCCTGATTAAAGACTGACAAAATCCTGATTAAAGACCGACAAAGTCCTGATTAAAGCCAGACAAAGTCCTGATAAAAGACTGACAAAATCCTGATTAAAGACTGACAAAGTCCTGATAAAAGACTGACAAAATCCTGATTAAAGACTGACAAAGTCCTGATTAAAGACTGACAAAGTCCTGATAAAAGACTGACAAAGTCCTGATAAAACCCCGACAAAGTCCTGATTAAAGCCAGACAAAGTCCTGATAAAAGACTGACAAAATCCTGATTAAAGACCGACAAAGTCCTGATTAAAGACCGACAAAGTCCTGATAAAAGACTGACAAAGTCCTGATTAAAGCCAGACAAAGTCCTGATAAAAGACTGACAAAATCCTGATTAAAGACTGACAAAGTCCTGATTAAAGACTGACAAAGTCCTGATTAAAGACCGACAAAGTCCTGATAAAAGACTGACAAAGTCCTGATTAAAGACTGACAAAATCCTGATTAAAGACCGACAAAGTCCTGATTAAAGCCAGACAAAGTCCTGATAAAAGACTGACAAAATCCTGATTAAAGACTGACAAAGTCCTGATAAAAGACTGACAAAATCCTGATTAAAGACTGACAAAGTCCTGATTAAAGACTGACAAAGTCCTGATAAAAGACTGACAAAGTCCTGATAAAACCCCGACAAAGTCCTGATTAAAGACCGACAAAGTCCTGATTAAAGACTGACAAAGTCCTGATTAAAGACTGACAAAATCCTGATTAAAGACCGACAAAGTCCTGATTAAAGCCAGACAAAGTCCTGATAAAAGACTGACAAAATCCTGATTAAAGACTGACAAAGTCCTGATAAAAGACTGACAAAATCCTGATTAAAGACTGACAAAGTCCTGATTAAAGACTGACAAAGTCCTGATAAAAGACTGACAAAGTCCTGATAAAACCCCGACAAAGTCCTGATTAAAGACCGACAAAGTCCTGATTAAAGACTGACAAAGTCCTGATAAAAGACTGACAAAGTCCTGATAAAACCCCGACAAAGTCCTGATTAAAGACCGACAAAGTCCTGATTAAAGACCGACAAAGTCCTGATTAAAGACTGACAAAGTCCTGATAAAAGCCCGATAAGAGATTCCTACAAGATAAAATAAAAACCAGCTGAACTCTTTTATTCCTCCAGCATCAGCCTGAACAACACGCAGCTCTGTTAGCTAACAACGCTCACTCTTATATGTCTGATGTCTTTAATTATGAGTGTATTGTGATCCTTTTGTGTTTTGTCATTTTTATTATGGTGTCTGAATCTGATTTTGCAGAATAATTGCAGTGAATAAATATTCTTCTTCTTCTCTTTCAATAATCATCTCACGACTGCTCAGATTTATGTGGCGTCCTTTAGGAGGGCCCGACCCCTCGGTTAGGAACCGCTGGATTAAGTTAGCTAACTGTATATAAAGCAGGGCTGTAAATATTGTTTTCATTATCAATACATCTGCCATCCACTACTTAATTGTTTGGTCTATGAAATGTCAGAAAATAGTGAAGAGTCCAGGTGATGTGTTTAAATGTCTTGTTGTGTCCAAAGATATTAACTTTATTATAAAACTGAGAAAAGGAGCGATGTATTTCAGATACAGGACTTTTACTTGTAACATAGTACTTCTGCATGGTGGTTTCGGTACTTTCACCTAAGTACAGGATTGGAATACTTTAAAAGTTTATTGCAGATGATCATCAGGATAAAGAGGACCATATTGATCCACTGTTTCACATAATAAAGTGACTCGTGCTATTAAAGATCATCTAAAAGCTGCAGCTTCCTGATGTTGAATACAAAGCGTGAATACTGACTGCCTGCATGTTCACATGGTTATTATTTTGTTATATAACTTGTGTTGTTTTCGTGGCTGCAGCTCGGAGATCAAACGCACCGGATGAACTTGAGCAGCTGACCGGGAAACAGTTGATCCCTGCGAGCTAAATTTATCCTCCGTTGAAGGTTCAGGTCGGCTGGAAGGAGACGAACGCTGCGGCCATCAGTTTATTATAATTATTGTTATATTCCACCTCTGCAGCCCGCTGTGGTGTCAGTCAAGTGTCCGAACTGTGCTTCTCCTCTCAGTGTGAGAATCACCGGGCGGGGACATGGCTGAGCCCGCAGAGAAGAGGTTAAAGAGCAGCCTGCCGACGTGCAGAGCGCACCGGAGCTCCGCGGGCAGCCGGGCCGGACACAACCTGCAGGCCGCCGTGGAGGAGGCTCTGTGCGGGGTGAGCAGCCTGCTGTGGGACGGAGCGTACCGGCTGCAGGCTCTGGTAGGAGACACAAGCATCCAGCATGGAGCTCTGTGTACATTCACTGCGACTGTAGGCATACTTAAGTACACATTCAAGGTACTTTTAGGCCATTTTATGCAACTTTATACTTCTGCTCCACTACATCTCAGAGGGAAACATCGCACTTTTTACTGCACTACATTTGTCTAACGGCTTTAGTTAGTATTAACATTTAATATAATATTCTAAAACTTCAGTATAAGTCCAAACGTCTAAAAGTATTTATTATTCAGAATAATTTGTCATATTATTGGATTATATTTAATAATAATAATAATAATAATAATAATAATAATAATAATAATAATAATAATAATAATAAATTGGATTTGTATAGTGCTCTACAAACTCTAAGACCCTTTCATTTATTGATGCATTAATGTGTTCATCACTTTAATGTTGCAGCTGTTTTATTTAATTTACTTAATGTACTGCTGAGTAGTTTAATCTACCATAATTCATCATAATATATCAGTTGATTATATTAAGTCTGCAAAGTAATTAAACTTCAGACACATGTAGTGCAGTAAAGAGTCCAATACCTCTGACATGTAGAAGTACAAGTTGCATTAAATGGAAAATTCTCCTCTTCTTCAGCTGGAAGATGATGTCACAAAGCTGGAAACTGTGTTTCTGAGGAACTCATGAAAAGTTGACTTTTTAGAGACAAAGATACAAAAACATGATCTTATAGAATCTGATGCATCGTGTAGATTAAACTACCAACAGGATGTAAAGGAGGGGAAACATCTGCAGCAGGAACATGTAACACACACATTAATGTAACAGGAACATGTAACACACACATTAATGCAACAGGAACATGTAACACACACATTAATGTAACAGGAACATGTAACACACATTAATGTAACAGGAACATGTAACACACACATTAATGTAACAGGAACATGTAACACACACATTAATGCAGCAGGAACATGTAACACACACATTAATGTAACAGGAACATGTAACACACACATTAATGTAGCAGGAACATGTAACACACACATTAATGTAACAGGAACATGTAACACACACATTAATGTAACAGGAACATGTAACACACACATTAATGCAGCAGGAACATGTAACACACACATTAATGTAACAGGAACATGTAACACACACATTAATGTAACAGGAACATGTAACACACACATTAATGTAACAGGAACATGTAACACACACATTAATGTAACAGGAACATGTAACACACACATTAATGTAGCAGGAACATGTAACACACACATTAATGTAACAGGAACATGTAACACACACATTAATGTAACAGGAACATGTAACACACACATTAATGCAGCAGGAACATGTAACACACACATTAATGTAACAGGAACATGTAACACACACATTAATGTAACAGGAACATGTAACACACACATTAATGCAACAGGAACATGTAACACACACATTAATGTAACAGGAACATGTAACACACACATTAATGTAACAGGAACATGTAACACACACATTAATGCAACAGGAACATGTAACACACACATTAATGTAACAGGAACATGTAACACACATTAATGTAACAGGAACATGTAACACACACATTAATGTAACAGGAACATGTAACACACATTAATGTAACAGGAACATGTAACACACATTAATGTAACAGGAACATGTAACACACACATTAATGCAACAGGAACATGTAACACACATTAATGTAACAGGAACATGTAACACACACATTAATGCAGCAGGAACATGTAACACACACATTAATGCAGCAGGAACATGTAACACACACATTAATGTAACAGGAACATGTAACACACACATTAATGCAGCAGGAACATGTAACACACACATTAATGCAACAGGAACATGTAACACACATTAATGTAACAGGAACATGTAACATACACATTAATGTAACAGGAACATGTAACACACACATTAATGCAGCAGGAACATGTAACACACACATTAATGCAGCAGGAACATGTAACACACACATTAATGCAACAGGAACATGTAACACACACATTAATGCAACAGGAACATGTAACACACACATTAATGCAGCAGGAACATGTAACACACACATTAATGCAACAGGAACATGTAACACACACATTAATGTAACAGGAACATGTAACACACATTAATGTAACAGGAACATGTAACACACACATTAATGTAACAGGAACATGTAACACACATTAATGTAACAGGAACATGTAACACACACATTAATGCAACAGGAACATGTAACACACATTAATGTAACAGGAACATGTAACACACACATTAATGCAGCAGGAACATGTAACACACACATTAATGCAACAGGAACATGTAACACACACATTAATGTAACAGGAACATGTAACACACACATTAATGTAACAGGAACATGTAACACACACATTAATGTAACAGGAACATGTAACACACACATTAATGCAGCAGGAACATGTAACACACACATTAATGTAACAGGAACATGTAACACACACATTAATGCAACAGGAACATGTAACACACACATTAATGCAACAGGAACATGTAACACACACATTAATGTAACAGGAACATGTAACACACACATTAATGCAACAGGAACATGTAACACACACATTAATGCATCAGGAACATGTAACACACACATTAATGTAACAGGAACATGTAACACACACATTAATGCAGCAGGAACATGTAACACACACATTAATGCAGCAGGAACATGTAACACACACATTAATGCAGCAGGAACATGTAACACACACATTAATGTAACAGGAACATGTAACACACACATTAATGTAACAGGAACATTAATGTAACAGGAACATGTAACACACACATTAATGTAACAGGAACATGTAACACACACATTAATGTAACAGGAACATGTAACACACACATTAATGTGCAGCAGCTTTGTGTCCTTCTCATTATTGTGCACTCATGTGTGTACGTGACACTGATGAACATGTCCAGGTTTGAGCTGTTGACACGTGTGCAGTGCATTATGGGATACTGAGGTCCAAATAGTTCAGGCTGGTGGAATCATAAATGGGCGTCTTCTCATTCCTCTTCTCTCCTGCAGGCCAAAGTGTTTGAGCGGGACGACGTCGCGCTGCCCCGTGTCGCTTCTTTCTTCCACCAGGAGGCGCTGAAGCATGAGGAGGAGGCCGAGGCCATGCTGGGCTACCTGGCTGAGAGAGGCGGCAACTACTGCGGCAAAGACATCCAGGTAAACACGACTACTTCAGCCGCAGGTGGAGGAAGTGTCACTGCAGTAAACGTACCAACTGCAGTAAACGTACCGACAGCACTCTGTGAAAACACTGATAATGAAATATAATAATTGGTTGTGTCTCATTAAATTAGTCGTACACACAGGACCGACTTCTAAACGTCGCTGTTTGTAAGCCCCATAAATAATGTGGGGTTGTAATCCACTAGCATTGCTAACATTAGCTAACAAAGCTTGTTATGCATCAGAGGTTCATGCAGAATTATGCAGAATTACATTACATTACATTACATTACAGCAGATGCTCTTATCCAGAGCAACTTACATTGAACTAAGTGCTCAGTGGTACAATGGTGGCAGCCTGGTATTGAACTCCCGACCTTCTAGTGTTTTGTTTTGGAAGGCGTACCACTAGCCCTTTTTATTGACTTTACTTGTGTTATTGGAGTTTGCATCATTTCAATACTTTATAAACTGTAAACAATGCTTCAAATCATTTAGGATTTAAGGTTTTGTGTGTAACAGTCATAAAGGTAAAAGGTAATATTATAATAATAATAGTAAAAGTACAAGTGAGGATACGTTTGTGAGGATTGTGCAGTCATTGAGTAAACTGTGTTACTGTCAGAGGTCAGAGGTCAAAGGTCATGGTCGAGGCGCTTCAGCAGTGCGGGGGGCGGGGGGAGGGGGGGGGTGGTGCATGTATGACTTGATTTGTGGATCCATTTTGAAACAAAATGTATGATCTGAACTTTATCTGTGAGACAGAGAAGCTGCAGTCTGTAACAGCGATCTCGTTTTACTCTCAAAACGTCCCATCAGCAGGATTTATTTCTCCTCCTGCGCCGTCCTTCATGTTGTCAGAGCAGGTGTCTCTGTCTCTGTGTTTTCTCTTCCAACTGGCAGTGATCTCATCTTCATTGCGGCCGGGCGTCAGTGATAGGACGGGCGGGGTGAAGATACCAAGAGGGCGGAGGAGGAGGGAGGGAAGGGGAGGGGTAAACCCCCGGAGAGCTGGCCCCCCGACTCTGGCCCAAAGCCGGTCAGGGTGTACATTTCCCCCCCTGAGTTCCGGAAAATTGGCGAGATTAATGCTGCGGCAGAGGGACGGCGGTGCTGATGGCGTTTCCAGATGGCCGAGCGGCAGTGGCGTTGGCGCGTCGCAGCGTGGCCCCCGACCGCCGGCCCGGGTTTATGAGTCGTGTAAAATCGTTTGAGGGCCGAGGCCCCGGGCCAGTCAGCAGCAGTTTGGGACACCTTGTTATCCGTCTCTCAGTGTGGCGTGGACCTCGACCAGACGCCTCGCCGTCCTTTAATAGCGCGCCGCTTCGATTCAGTTTAGCTCCATTTTATTCCGTCATGTTTTGGGCCTGAATCTGATGTTCCATCTTGTTTATGTAGAAGCCAAAGATCTTTAGTTGCACAGCTGAGAGCTACTGATCCTCCGCCGGTCAACTCAGGTCAGTGGATCCAGAAACATGCAGGAGACTGAGAATCAAGTGGAACTGTGAGTGTTAATGTGAAGAATAATAAAGCAGAAGGGGAAGATTGTTTCTCACATCTTGAGAATAAAGATGAAATGTCAAACTTTCAGTGTGCAGGGACGAGAAAAACAAGTTCATTTTGAGAAGAGAGTCAAAATATCGAGAACAAATTTGACATTTCAGGATTAAAGTGAATTTTTTTAGACATTTCGACTTCATTCTTGAAATGCAAAATAAAAACGTATTAAATGTTCCCCCTCCCGCCTGGCTGTCACTCTTCAGAAGAGCTGTGTAGAACATTTTGTTCTGCACAGATTATGATGAAGAGAGAAACTTTCAGTGGAGCAAAAGGTTTGCTGAGCGTCTCATGAGGAAGATCAGGAAAGATGATCTCAGGTTGGTTTTAATTGTCAACATGATCGCTGTTCCTGAAACGTGCGTGTCCGTGTGCAGCACAAAGAAGAACCCGTTAAACTGTCTTTGCTGTAGTTTATCGCTCAGACATTAATCTTTGATTTCCAGAAGCCGAGCTGCGAGGCCGTCTGCGCGGTGCTGCCGGCTCTGGACCTGCTGCTGCTGCAGCTGCAGGAGGAGGTCGGCGTCCTGGTGGAGCTGAGCCAGCTCGCCCGCAGCCACGGGGACCCGCACACCGCCAGCGTCGTGAAGAGCCACTTTCTGACGCCGCGGGTCGACCGCCTCAAAGTGCTGGGAGACCTGCTCACCTGCGCCCGCCGGGTGGGCTGCACCAACGGGCCCACGGGGGGGCTCGGGGAGTTCCTCCTGAACGAGCTGCAGGAGGAACTCACCAGATGATCCGTCCGTCAAACAAAGTCTCCATTTAGAAGTTCTTCTTCTGTGTTTGAAAACGTAATTTCTCCAAAGACAATTAGCTTGTTAGCCATTAGGTTGTTAGCCATTAGCTTGTTAGCCATCTTCCCCAGAGTGCAGACAGATATTAGTGTCATCTCATTGCCCCCAGTAAAGTGTAGCCTAGCTTAGCACAACGACTGGAAGCAGGGGAACCTCATGTCATGTGTGTTTGTCGTGTGTTTGTGCTTCGTCATCACTTTTACTGTTAGTTTTGTTGGAGAAACACTTTGATAAATAAGAAAACTAGAAAAACATCGTCCAGGCTGTGTTTAGCGTAGCTTAGCACAAACTGCTAGCTTGGATCTTTTAAAAGAAAAACAAACTCCAGAGTTGTCTGGTCTACATGTTGCATCTTTATAACACAGAACACACATTTGATAATCTGAATTTAATTTAATTTATACACCCGTTCAATAAACTGGACCGGCATCAAGTGCCAATCGCCAACGCCGTGCCCGCTTCTGTGCGGTCCAAACAGGAAAATGTAAGACATTCAATTATGCTGCGAAAACTAAGTGCGAAAATTCTGATTTTTTAAAAAAGATTTCGAAAGTTCGCAAATGAATTAAAGCAAAATGCAACAAAGTGCAACGTAAACAGATTTAGTGACTTCAACAGAAATGAACATGAACCAGTTTCTCAGATTGTTTTCTATTGTTAGAAACTTGCTGTTTATCTCCAACTCCTGACTATCGTATTGCAGATTTGCTCCAACATGGCGGCTGGAGTGGGAGGCCGCTGCAGAACAGTCGTACGGCATCAGACCGTCGACTCTAAAGAACCTCTAAGTTAACTATGAACACAAGATGTGTCGGAGACTGAAGGTGCAAGAAATAAATGCTTAAAAACTAAATTGTAGCGCCCCGGTAGCTCACCCGGCAGCGGCAGCTCACCCGGCAGCTCACCCGGCAGCTCACCCGGCAGCTCACCCGGCAGCTCACCCGGCAGCTCACCCGGCAGCTCACAGGCGGCCCATGTACAAAGGCTGAGTCCTGCCACAGCGGCCCGTGGTTCGAGTCTGACCCGTGGACATTTGCTGTATGTCGTCCCCCTTCTCTCTCTCCCATATTTTTGAAGATTTATTTGAGGAATTTAAACTTGTTTCAGTTATTTCATGAACAATAATAATATTTTAATGTTCAGTAAGCAGCTGTATAGAACTCTAGACATTTATTTTTTTAGTCGACTAAATAATTTGCAAAATTGTAAACTGACACTTTCTAAGTATTTCTAAGTATTTCTAAGTATTTATACACAGTATTTGTTTTCCTACGGTTGTACTGCGTCTTCTGTGCACATAGAAATGTCACTTTAGTTCCTATCATTTATTCACCATGTATTCAGTGTTTTTATCATTTATTCACTATGTATTCAGTGTTTTTATCATTTATTCACCATGTATTCAGTGTTTTTATCATTTATTCACCATGTATTCAGTGTTTTTATCATTTATTCACCATGTATTCAGTGTTTTTATCATTTATTCACCATGTATTCAGTGTTTTTATCATTTATTCACCATGTATTCAGTGTTTTTATCATTTATTCACCATGTATTCAGTGTTTTTATCATTTATTCACCATGTATTCAGTGTTTTTATCATTTATTCATCATGTATTCAGTGTTTTTATCATTTATTCATCATGTATTCAGTGTTTTTATCATTTATTCACCATGTATTCAGTGTTTTTATCATTTATTCACCATGTATTCAGTGTTTTTATCATTTATTCATCATGTATTCAGTGTTTTTATCATTTATTCACCATGTATTCAGTGTTTTTATCATTTATTCATCATGTATTCAGTGTTTTTATCATTTATTCACCATGTATTCAGTGTTTTTATCATTTATTCACCATGTATTCAGTGTTTTTATCATTTATTCACCATGTATTCAGTGTTTTTATCATTTATTCATCATGTATTCAGTGTTTTTATCATTTATTCACTATGTATTCAGTGTTTTTATCATTTATTCACTATGTATTCAGTGTTTTTATCATTTATTCACTATGTATTCAGTGTTTTTATCATTTATTCACCATGTATTCAGTGTTTTTATCATTTATTCACCATGTATTCAGTGTTTTTATCATTTATTCACCATGTATTCAGTGTTTTTATCATTTATTCATCATGTATTCAGTGTTTTTATCATTTATTCATCATGTATTCAGTGTTTTTATCATTTATTCACCATGTATTCAGTGTTTTTATCATTTATTCACCATGTATTCAGTGTTTTTATCATTTATTCACCATGTATTCAGTGTTTTTAATCATTTATTCACTATGTATTCAGTGTTTTTATCATTTATTCACCATGTATTCAGTGTTTTTATCATTTATTCACCATGTATTCAGTGTTTTTATCATTTATTCACCATGTATTCAGTGTTTTTATCATTTATTCACCATGTATTCAGTGTTTTTATCATTTATTCATCATGTATTCAGTGTTTTTATCATTTATTCACCATGTATTCAGTGTTTTTATCATTTATTCATCATGTATTCAGTGTTTTTATCATTTATTCACCATGTATTCAGTGTTTTTATCATTTATTCATCATGTATTCAGTGTTTTTATCATTTATTCATCATGTATTCAGTGTTTTTATCATTTATTCACCATGTATTCAGTGTTTTTATCATTTATTCACCATGTATTCATGTTTTTATCATTTATTCATCATGTATTCAGTGTTTTTATCATTTATTCATCATGTATTCAGTGTTTTTATCATTTATTCACCATGTATTCAGTGTTTTTATCATTTATTCATCATGTATTCAGTGTTTTATCATTTATTCATCATGTATTCAGTGTTTTTATCATTTATTCACCATGTATTCAGTGTTTTTATCATTTATTCACCATGTATTCAGTGTTTTTATCATTTATTCACCATGTATTCAGTGTTTTATCATTTATTCACCATGTATTCAGTGTTTTTATCATTTATTCACCATGTATTCAGTGTTTTTATCATTTATTCACCATGTATTCAGTGTTTTTATCATTTATTCATCATGTATTCAGTGTTTTTATCATTTATTCACCATGTATTCAGTGTTTTTATCATTTATTCATCATGTATTCAGTGTTTTTATCATTTATTCACCATGTATTCAGTGTTTTTATCATTTATTCACCATGTATTCAGTGTTTTTATCATTTATTCACCATGTATTCAGTGTTTTTATCATTTATTCACCATGTATTCAGTGTTTTTAATCATTTATTCACTATGTATTCAGTGTTTTTATCATTTATTCACCATGTATTCAGTGTTTTTATCATTTATTCACCATGTATTCAGTGTTTTTATCATTTATTCATCATGTATTCAGTGTTTTTATCATTTATTCACCATGTATTCAGTGTTTTTATCATTTATTCATCATGTATTCAGTGTTTTTATCATTTATTCACCATGTATTCAGTGTTTTTATCATTTATTCACCATGTATTCAGTGTTTTATCATTTATTCACCATGTATTCAGTGTGTTATCACATATTCCTGTTTTGTTCAGAGTGTGAAGGAGACGCCATGATGGGAAACTCTCTGTTTGTTGTGCTCTTTGTAATAAAGAAAGAAAAGTCACAAAGATGTAAAACATTTGTTATTTATTGTTAGAATGTGAAGTTGGTCTTCACAGCTCTGCATGTTACATCCTGAGCAAGTCTGAAAGTTGTCCAGATAAAGGTTTCAATGTTTTGAGAGTAAAGTTAGAACACCAGGTGATTTAAAGGGTCATATAAATGTACAGGTAAATAAACATCATATCGCAGCATCATTTCAGACTTTGACTTCTAGACTTCTTTCCTTTTGTTTGAGTGTTTAATAAACCTTTATTAGCAGCTAACAACATTAACAAGGGAGACTCTAGATGTCCCCTGGAAATGTTAAGACATTAAGACAATTCCTTTTTAAATATGCAAATGAGGAATTATGTAAAACTAACTTTGGGGGATTTAGGAGAACTCGACAGACACAAACACACAAAGTTCTTAAGAAAAACTCCTGAATGTGGATTTTGATGTTTTCTTTCCACGTGTTCTGGAAGATAAATATCCCAAAATCTCAAACTGGAGCGTGACTGTCTTCCTGTAGTGTCGAAATCTGTGATTTAAAGGGTCATTCTGCAGTTTCTGCTCATATAATAATTTATTTACAGCTGAATGTACATTTACAGCATAAGTTCAGACTTTAACTTGTAGATGAAACGTTCCTTGTGTTTGAGTGTGTTGAACTTGTGTTTAGAAGCACAACACTGGCTTTAATGAAGCTTTATTAGCAGCTACAAACACTAACAACTTGTGTTGCGTTGTTGTCGGGGGTTAGGGTCCCGTATTAAAAGACCTGTCAATCATTTGTGGAGTGATAGTGATAATCCTTTGAGTAGAGGGTTCGAATATTTTCTCAAACACTTAAAGCATCCACACAGTCCAGCTTCTAACCATCTGTCACGTTTGACTGGCAGAGGTGTGGGTGGTGCGTTCAGGGGGTGAGACGCTGCAGCGCCCCCCGGCGGCAGCCTCGGTGCACTGCAGGGCCTCAAACTGCTGCACATTAAAACCAATAATCTGCATTTGAATGTTTCAGCTGAGAGGTGAGTGAACCTCGCGTGCAAAATAAACTCATTTAACTTGATTATTGTTACGACTTTTATTAATTCACACGTTCATGCAGGATATCTTTAAGAAAGGGTGAAATATGAATCCTGAAGTCTTTCTGCTCATTGTAGACTTTTACTTTCAAACTAAAGAGAAATATTATCACTTGTGTTTCACTTTAACTGTCAAAATAACGAAGCAGCAACTTTACATTTTAATAATTATTTTCCTTCTTTATTATCCGTTATTATATATATATATATATATATATATATATATATATATATATATATATATATATATATATATATATATATATATATATTATAGCAGCTGAAATTAAATGAAAAACTCAAACTTCCCCTTTTTACACCTTTAAAAAAATGTTTTTACTATTTCCTTTACTTCTACTTGTAGATTTAAATAAATGAAGCATGTGGTTTTGTCACACATCAGATGTAAACTGTATTCTGTCACACATCAGATGTAAACTGTATTCTGTCACACATCAGATGTAAACTGTATTCTGTCACACATCATTTGATCATGCCTTCAATCACATTTAAAAACCTGTTTGTTTTATTTAATTTAATGTATTCTTTCCTTCCTTTCTTATTTAATTACAGTTTATTAGGCCTTAGTACATTTGTATTTACTTTTATCTACAAACCAGGTCAATGTTATTGAAATAAGTAATGTCTCCATCATATAAAGTAATATAATACATTAAATAGTAGAACATGTAATAACAACACAAGCAGCGCAGACAGCAGTGCTTCTCGTCACGTTGCCCTGTGCGGCCTCTCATCCTGCTGTTACTGCTCTGTTACTCTCTGTTACTGCTCTGTTAGGGGTAATTGTACACTAATTACCGTGAAGTTGTAAACCCCTCCCGCTGCCTGCTGATTGGACAGACCCCGGTGGGCATCATGGTGCCGACCCCGCCCCCCGCGGGTGTCCCAGGTATAAGAATCTCCAGGTCAACAGCTGAGAGGACAGAACAGTGTGTGAAGGACTCTACATTCCCCCGAACACACTGAAGCTGCATCTTCTCTCCTTCCTCTCACCTTCTGTCCCGTCACTGGATTTGTCTTCTTCTTCGTGTGTTTTGGGACTGAACCATGGAGCTGTCGGATATCTCTTTCCCCATCCCCGCCGCCGATGAGTTCTACGACGACCCCTGCTTCAACACCAGCGACATGCACTTCTTCGAGGACCTGGACCCGCGGCTGGTGCATGTGGGCCTGCTGAAGCCGGACGACTCCTCCTCTTCGCCCTCACCCTCCCCTTCCTCCTCCTCTTCCTCCTCCCCGTCCTCCCTGCTGCACCTCCATCACCACGCCGAGGGGGAGGACGACGAGCACGTCCGCGCGCCCAGCGGGCACCACCAGGCGGGCCGCTGCCTGCTCTGGGCCTGCAAGGCCTGCAAGCGGAAGACCACCAACGCGGACCGGCGGAAGGCGGCCACAATGCGCGAGCGCCGGCGGCTCAGCAAGGTGAACGATGCGTTCGAGTCCCTGAAGCGCTGCACGTCGGCCAACCCCAACCAGCGGCTGCCCAAAGTGGAGATCCTGCGCAACGCCATCAGCTACATCGAGTCCCTGCAGGCGCTGCTGCGCGGCGGCGGCGGCGGGCAGGACGACAGCTTCTACCCGGTGCTGGAGCACTACAGCGGGGACTCCGACGCCTCCAGCCCCCGCTCCAACTGCTCCGACGGCATGGTGAGTTCAGGGACTGACAGGTGTTATAGAGAGGGGGAGAGGGGAGTGTGTCTGGCCGCTTTGGTTGCGCGTTTGAACATCTCCAGTGCGTCTTTACGCACGAAAAAGTTGCACATTTAAATTAAACTCGTTGATTTATTCTTTAAATTTCGTTCATTGTCTTTTGATTTTAACAATTTCCACGTGTCATTGTAGCCCACGAGACTTTACACACTATTACGTTTGAGTTATTAATGTATATCTTTGGGTAAATGGATTCTTGTCTCTCACCGTGTGGGCACAGTGAAGGCGCGGACCTTCAATACAACTTTGTAGTTATCTGTAATTCAAGAAGAAAATGAAAAAGACATTTAAGTCAAAAGTTTACGTTTTATTTCCTCGCGCTAGTTTTGTTGCAACATTTTCGTTTCGTGGAAACTAAATGTTTCTTTCGTTCATGTTCTTAAAACACAGCGAAGATTTACAAACTGGTGTTTTTAAAAAGGGATGTTTTATGTTTTAAGGGATGAACGGCGTATTTTAAATGCATCCAAACACATTTTATAATTTGGACACCGGATCCATTATTTGATGATTCGACTTTAATTATAAAAGTAATTAAAACATTTCAGAACAAATGTCCAAAACGTTTTATTAAACAAAACAAATAAAGATATATAAATCTGCATCATTCCTTTACAACACGCTCAATAAATATTATTGTTTAATAATTTACAGTTTTCTAAATTATTTTCTGCACGTGAGCTTTGCTGTTTTCTTCTTTTTGACATTGTAACTCGTTTTGCACGCGCTGCTTGATGATGTCATTTCTCTCTGGTTTCATCAGCGATGCAGAAATGTTTCTGGAGCTCATCTTCATCTCTTCATCTCTTCATCTCTTTATGTTTCTCTCTGCAGACGGATTTTAACGGCTCGACCTGTCAATCAAACAGAAGAGGAAGTTATGACAGCTCTTATTTCTCTGCGACTCCAAACGGTGAGAAACTGCCAGGACTTAATGTATACAATATATAATATATAATATATAATATACAATATATAATATAATATATAATATACAATATATATATAATATATAATATATAATAGATAATATACAATATATAATATACAATAGATAATATATAATATATAATACAATATATAATATACAATATATAATATACAATATATAATATATAATATATAATATACAATATAATACAATATAATATACAATATATAATATACAATATATAATATAGCAATATATAATATACATATATATATACATATACATATAATATATAATATACAATATAATATACAATATATATAATATACAATATATAATATACAATATATAATATACAATATATAATATACAATATACAATATATAATATACAATATACAATATATAATATACAATATACAATATATAATATATAATATACAATATACAATATACAATATACAATATATAATATACAATATATAATTAATCATTTAATAATGTAATATATATATATATATATATATATATATATATATATATATATTATAATAACGGTTCTATTAGCAGCTAACAGATAATTAGGCTATTAATTAAAACAAATTCCCTTTAGGAGGCCAATACAACACTAAAGTAAAATGTCTTTAAACTTTCTTTTAATTATGAAAAGGAGAAAGTTTTGTATTTAAAAACAAAACAACAAAATGTAAAGTCTCTAATGTTTGTTTGTTTTACTGGAAAAAACAAATACAATAAATTCATAGATTTTACTGAAAATATCACGAAAACTCAGATTTAATTCATGTTAAACTCTTTAAATTGTTTAAAATGAATACATATATATACATAATTATAAACCTCATGAGTTAATACAGAATGAATTCATGTTGAGCACTTTAACGTGAATACTGGGTTTCCACGGGAATATATATATATTACTGAAATATCTCCAGATATGAATTTAATTTGTAAAACATTTAATTTAAAATAGCTATAGTTAAAAAAGAAGAAATAAAATCACAAAGTCACAAAACATCAGGAAAATAATGATACAAACATTGATCTGTTCTACACTTCTAGAATATAATATAATATAATTATAATATATATATAATACTCAATATGTATAATATAATTAGACTATATAAGAATATATAATAATATATATAATACTCAACATGTATAATATAATATATAATAATATATATAATACTCCACATGTATAATATAATATATTTAATATATATATATATATATATATATAATACTCCACATGTATAATATAATATATAATAATATATATAATACTCCACATGTATAATATAATATATAATAATATATATAATACTCCACATGTATAATATTAATTTAATAATATATATATAACATATAACATTTTAACGTGATGTTTTGTGCGCTGCAGGTCTGAAGAGTCACCGCAGCTCTGTGGTCTCCAGCCTGGACTGTCTGTCCAGCATCGTGGAGCGGATCTCCACCGACAGCAGCCTGTTGCCGGCCGCCGACGGCCCCACACCGACGGCCCCCCCCAGAGAGGCGCCGGCCCCGGGGCCCCCCCAGGCCCCCCCCCAGACCGCCAGCCAGGACCCCAACCTGATCTATCAAGTGCTATAGACCTTCACCGCCCTGTCACACACAGGACAACATGTTCACTTCATTTCAAACTGAGTGTTTGAGTCATTTAAAGTTTCCTTCGTGAGATGAAGCGTCTGGAAGCTCGGTCCTGCCAGGAAACAGAGCGTGAGTGTGACACACTCTTCATCTGCACGTGGAGCTTCAGATGTTATAGTTACTGAGCAAACTCCACATGCAGATGAAGATCATGAGAGGAAGTGGAAAGATCTGGAAATGAGCTTCGAGTTAACAAAACGTTCAAACCTTCCTTCAGTCTTAATTCACCAACGTTAAGAGCAACCCCCCCAGATATAAACTCATTACTACAGGACACTCTTTCACGTCAGGAACCACTTTGACTTGTTTTGAAAGATATTTGAAAACATTTTGAGCCGAGAGAGAAAGTGAAACTAAAAGTCCATCATTCCTACGCTTCCATACTTTACATGTATCTTCCTGGCAGGAATCATCTTCCACACTTAAGCATATCAAACCCCAAATTCTCTTTCCTGCTGTTAAAACAAGTACATTGTACATTTAGATAGAGCCACTTGAATGCTGGGAAATGTAGTTTTTTCAACAGGTGGACAGACGAACAGTTCTTGCTGTGTTGTTATTTATATTGTAAAGGCTCATCTCGAGTCGAGACGGATTCTTCTTCCTCTCTGTGTAAAAGTGTATTTGATGAAGGACGGAGGCCAAAACAAGATCCATTTACATTCCTCCACTTTCGTCCATCTGAAGTCGTAAAAAGCCCCCGGCTGCCCCTTCCCCCCCAGGAGCAAACAACCACTGCAATAATCCAGATGTTTGCAAAAGATGTCACAAAAGTGCAGATTCTGCAGAAACGCTGCAGGAAGAAACAAAGCGGGACTTTTCCATCAGGGTCGAAGTCGTTTCAGAACTTCCTGTCGAAGTCAAAGGAACGAGTTTTCATTCGCTGCCGGACCATTTTTCTGTTTCTGTACATATTATGTAAATAAGAGCCGATTTGTTCCAACTGAAAGTATTAATTATGTATTTAATGTTTCTGTCTATGTGCTTTGTTTGTTGTGAAAATGTTAAACTTTATATTTATACAAAACTGAGTGGCAGTGTCATGAAATAAATGAACCTGCTTATTTATACAAACACACGACTTTTTCATTTATTTTTAATTTCATATTTTGTGATGAACTATATATTATTTATTATTATTATTATTATTATTATTATTATTATTATTATTATTATTATTATTATTATTATTATTATTATTATTATTTAGGCCTCAGGATAATTTAACTTTTCAGGGAAATAGAAGTTTATTGTTGTGTGAAGAGCTGCAAGGGAAACATTTAATATTTAAATATGTATATATTAAATGTTATTTATTTAAATAATTATTTATTTAAAATATATTTAATATCACATTTATCAACATTTAATTATCTATTAATTTCTTTATGTATTATTTCATGATTAGCTGTTTAGAATAATTTAACATTTCATGAAAGTAGTAAAAGTATATTTTTGTTGGAAAAACTAAAAGGAAACTTTTAATATTTTGCAAACAATATAATATATATAATATTTAAAACAAAGTTAAATAATTGTAGCCTCTATTAACATTTAATTATTAAATTGCTTTTAATATATATTTTTACAATTCTGCTTAAATATTTAATTAAAATAAATTATAAAATGTTAAACATCTGGCTTTTAAAAACGTTAAATAATAATAAATATAATAATCGTCACAATAAATGACTAAAATAAAAAATCATCTTTCAGATATTTGTCTCTAAAAACATGAAACTATCAGAGTTTTAATAAAATAAAATAAATAAATCATTAAAGCTTCTGACTCGGAGCTGCAGCGCCACCGTGTGGCCACACAGGAGAACTGCACCCCCAAGCTCTCGTTCACGCCACATGGAAATGATTCACGTGTTTTCAAAGATCAGAAATAAGACATTTATTTTAAACTCATTCTCACCTGAATATTAAAATCACTCCTTTATTTTGAAACATAAAGTTACTGAACATTTGACCTGAAGAGAAAAACATAAAAGGATTTTGATCCGGAGAACGTAGAACTTTATAAAGTGAAGTTTATAAAGGTTTTCTACCTCTTACATTCGAGTCCTTACAAACATATTTATATATTATATATATTTTTAAAGTCACTTAAGTTCAAGTTGCTACATACATATCCTCAATGTATTTGCAGGTCAAACGAAAGACAACATGTCCTGAAGTGTTAATAAAAACGTCCCAGATTAAATCCTCAGATGTGAGACGCAGCTCGACGTTCACACGGAGCTCTGCTGCGCTTCATGAACTAATCTAATATTATAATATATATATAATATAACTATTCAGTAATATGAGTAATATACTTATATATTCAGAAACACATTCGTTGGCTTGTTCTTTAAATTGATTGAATAAAACACGTAATACCTTCAAGAGAAACATTAAGACTTATCGTTTTACCTTCGCACTCTTAATCCACTAAATATATATTAATCTTTTATCTAACCCAGAGGTGTCAAACATGCGGCCCGGGGGCCAAAACCGGCCCGCCAGAGGGTCCAGTCCGGCCGGCGGGACGACTTTGCAAAGTGTAGAAATGTGTTGTTTTGCTGATAAAGTAAAATCCTGTCCAGATCCCTGCGACTACATGTTTGTGTCTTCGTAGACACACTGATCTGTACGTTGTAACACACGTGTTAAATTATAAACTCGTCATTTTGTTGAAATTGCAACTTTTCTGAAGAAATTTCAGGTTGTTCATAAAGTTTTGAACACTTTCAGATGTACTTGTTTCTTGCACTAAAACAAAGAGGAACATGTGGAGTTGTGGTTATTTACAGGTTACTGTGATGTCACTGGTCCGGCCCACCTGAGATCAGATTGTGCTGCACGTGGCCCCTGAACTAAATGAGTTTGGCCCCCCTGATCCGACCTCTTCTATATGTTGGTTGTGTGTTTGTGCTCTCATCGTATTATCACTAATATGAATACAGTTTAAGGCTCAGGTCACTTTACACTTCACAGACTTAGATGTCGTCGGAGGGAAATGTGTTGCATCAAAACGTCTTCTTTTAAAACATCTAAAGTCCCAGATTAAATCCTCAGATGTGAGAAGCAGCTCAACGTTCACACGGAGCTCTGCTGGGCTTTTAAACACTCACACACCTGCTTCCTGTCCTCACCTGCACTCAGGTGCAGAGTAATCAGAGAATCAACTGAATGTTGTTGTCGTTGTAGAAGCGTGTTCACTTTCTCTCTCTCAGGGACCAAACTAAGTATTTCTACGTTTTAAAACGGAGAATAATAACATGTTCCCTTTTCTTTACACGTTGTGTATCCTGTTTGTCACTTACTGACTCAATAATCTAAGAAATAGACCAACATGTTGATCATTTGGATAAAATGAAAGAGTTTTGAGTGTTTGTGGTAACAGAGCCTCGATATGTCCGACCGTTAAACACCAAGTTCAACTCAACTCTGCAGTTTGGACAAACGACTGTCTGAAAAATACTGAACTTTATTGATTTTTGAATAACAACAGCTCTACAGACATGGCTTGAAGTGTCACACTTTATTTACAAAAATACTGAGAACCAAACAGCCGAGGGCGAGGAAGCGTGATGACGAAACAAGTGTTTGCTTTTCTTTATTTTATTCCTATTGAGTGGCAGCTAAAGGCTCCTGGTTGCATGTTTCAGGACGTGGGTTGATAACCGCAGCGTACACCTCGGCGTTACTGGCTTCTTCCGAGCTACGACCTTCGCCACCGTGTGCGTTGTTGGTTCAGGTGCGTGTCCGAGACGATCGCAGTTTGGTTTCTGAGACGCTTTACTTCCTGCGGCGGGCGGCTCCCTTCTTGCTGCTGTGATACGGAGACACAAACAAAAGACAGAAACACGTCAGACATGTGGAGAGTTTGTAAATGCCACCAGAAATACGACCAGGAAACTGCAGGAGGATATTTTGCATCATACCGTATGCCGACGATTAGCACGTTTCCCTTTAGATAATATACTTTTACAAAAGATGACGTTGGATTATGTTTGATATTTATCTGATCGTGCACAACGTCTGGTTAGCTAACGTAGCTAACGACTAGTTCCTGAATAATTAGCATTTCCCTGCAACAGTCAATTTAAAAAGTAACTGAACAATGAAAATGTATTTAAATTTAATGGAACGCAATAAAGTTTACAAGCCGTGAAATAATGGAAATCAATTTAAATAAAACTTTGGGGTTTGGAGCTACATGCAGAAGGACACAAATGCAATTCAAGAGTCAGACGTCACAAACTCGTGCAGCACTTACCTGCACAAACTGAATCACTACTGAGAGCTACAGCCAAGTAACTTATACACACACACACACACACACACACACACACACACACACACACACACACACACACACACCGAAGAGTTTGACTCCATTTCATTTAATTTAAGGTTATTTAACGTATGTATGGAAGCTCAGAAGGGTCAGTGTTAAATTAAATATTCTATATTTTGTCCTCTACAAACATCTTTTTAATTTTTGTGAGAAAAACATCTTTGTTTCTCGCTTTGAGAACAGATATCGCTTTGTTATAAAAATAAAAATGTCCTCTTATAAATTAAAATTTAGCAATGTTGTCAAATGTTAAATGTTTTATGGAAATATTAAATTATTAAAAAAATGCAATTAAATAGGTAAAAATCATGTAAATAAATGATCATCAACATTTTTAATAAATATTATTAAAATAAATGACTCCTTCTAACCAATAACTTTCAATAACTAACTGTTGTTGAGTTAAAGCAAATAACTAAAGCTGTGTTGCCTCATTTAAAGAAAACAATGTGAATTTAACTGATAAACTTTTCAGATGTCACTTCTGGAGACAAACTCTTCAGTTTCCTTGTCTCGTGGTGCGTCGTGTCGTCTCCCGGCCAGCGGGGGGCGCTGTGCTTCTCACTGCTTCATGCTAACATGCAGCGAGCCTGAACGTTCCTGCTGCTCAGCTGTACTTACAATTTACTGAGCTCTTCCACTCTCTTACGCAGGGTGGTAACCTGGAGGGAATCAGAGAGTCCGCCAAACAATATCAACAACAGCAACAAGTCGGCGCTACAGTCTGAGAAATCAGAGTTCACGAGCAGGAAGCTGAACGTGCTCATTACTCAGCGTTCACATACCTGAGCAACACTCTTCTTCTGTTCCTTACTTTTAAAGATATTAACTTTTTTTAAACATAACATTTTCTTTTTTTTTTCAAAAGAAGGGAACATTATCAAATATATATATATATATATATATATATATATATATATATAAAATACAGGAATTATTTCTAGCTAAAATGCACTTTAAAAATCATGATTTGATAAATAAAAAGTAAATATATATATATATAATTATAAATGCATCTATTGTAATGTCTTATTGCTTTAAAAAGGTAATTAATTTAATCAATTAAACCAGCCTTTAATATGTACATATATATCATGTAGAGGCTATGTTTATATTGTTATAATACTGGATATCTGTAAGTATGCATACATAATATAAACATTTTTAAATCTCAACATACAGAAATGTTCAATTATAACCAGATATTCAAAGATAGAGAGATAAAATACTATTTATTAATAATAATATTTAATTGCATGTTTCAATACAAGGTGGCAGAAATGTGAGTATAATTAAATAATATATATATATAATTTAATTTTTAATCTAAATATCCAGTATAGTAAGTCTATCTAAAGTATATTTCAAAATAAAAGCCTTATTCTTTTAAGAAATAGCACCCAGTAGAAATACTTTACCACCCTGTAAACATTGTATCTGCACATCACAGTGTAAAGACGGGGGTCCGGGGGGGGGTCTCACCTCGTACTTCTGCCTCTTCAGTCGCTCCATGTGGTCGAACTTCTCAGACTCCAGCTGAGTCATCCATTCATGCAGCTCACCGATCTTATCCCTGCAGGAGACACAGCGGCACGCTGACGTGAGTCTAATCAATCGCATCCCTTCAAACAACAACTTTTATGTAAACAAATTAAAAATATATACGATACATTAATATATATATTAATATAATATGAATCTGAATAAATATTTGTTGTTATGGTCAGGACGGATGTTTGTTAAAAGATTTAAATAACATTAATATATAATATTTTTATAGCAGTTTCAGGAAGTTTCTGTCAGATAACAAGAGTTTAAAAATAAAATTAAAATAATAACACTTTGAGTTTTGTTCACGCAAAAGAAAAGTGCGCCTATAAATACAATTTATTATTTTATTATTATTATAAAATAAAAATCTGAATGCACAAAATCAACGTTGTTGTTAATCTTTGACTTTTATCAGACTGAGAAAAATAAATAAAATGAAATCCCTCCAGCATTTCGTTAATAATGAATCATTAAATGTTGTGTGTATCCCAATAAAAACAACATTATGTAAACAAACATCATTTAAAGGCTTCGAATTCACAACATTAAGAATCATTTGGTCGTTATGATCAGCTCTGATATTGCTTTTAATATTTCAATTGAATTAAACTTTAATGGGATGTGAAACAAAAACTAAGATCAGGAGTTAAATATTATTATGAATAAATAGTATTTCATAGCATTATTTGTTGACCTGTTTTGACTTCAGAGCATCTAAAGTTTGTTTCACGTGACGAGAGCAAAGCGTGCGTCGTACTTGAGCTTGTCTTCGTTCAGATGGTCGACGTTCAGCTGCTTGCGTCTGCCGGCCAGAATCTTCTTCTTCTTCTCTCTCTCAGTCTCTTTCTTTCCTCCTCTCTTCTGGTCAGCCTGGGGGGGGGGGGGGGGAGCATGAAAACATGATGTGCTTATATGATATGATGAAGTATCTAAAACGCAACAGAATCATATAATATTATATAATAACAGGAGACATTCTGCATAATAAGTACTTTTACTCTTTATACATTTTGCTGATAATATTTCTGTACTTTTAGTTTAAATTGAGGACTTTTACTTACAGGGGAATATATTCTACTTTTACTAAAGTAAAGGATCTTTAAAAGTAACAACCACATTTTAAAAACACTTGTTACAAGTAAAAGTATGAACAAAATGTATTTCTCTGTCAGACACGTGAAACTCATGGAGCGCTCATCTGACTCATTTTATATTCTGTTATATTATATAACACATTGTATTTAATAGGATCATTATAGTATTTATATTGTATTAAAACCTTTGTTTTTATAATTATTGGGATGCGATGTAATGAAATGCTTGAGTACCTTCATATTGTACACAGCAGGTGAGTAAAGTGCAGTGTGAGTGTGTACTCACCTTCTGCAGGTGGCTGCTGTAGTTGGAGCCCATGCTGGTCAGAGCAGACTTCTTCTTCGCCTCCTCTCCGGCCTTCTTCTCTGCGTCTCTCTCCTCCCTGATCCGCCTCTCCTCCTGGTTCACACAAACACAAGCAGAGTGAGACGTGCGCCAGAAACCCTCAGCAGGAAACTTGTGATTTAATGCAAACTGACAAACATTGGAGAATTAAAAAGTAGCATTTTCATTTTTAAATGATTATTTGCATTAAATAGAAATATGAGAATAAAAAATAATTGTACATCTTCATGGAAGAGTGTAGATACTTTATTTGTAATAATAATATAATCATAATAATTGCTTGTACTTTAATTATTTATTAACTGATAAACACAATAATATTAATAATAATAATCACAACAACAAAAATACAAGATAAATAATAATAATAAAAGAATAAAGAAAAGAAAAGAATAATAAAAAATAGCAATAATAATAAATAACACAACGATAAGAATACTAACAATAACAACATAAATAATAATAATAATAATAATCACACAAAAATAAATAGCAATAATAATAATAATAAATAATACAACAATATTAATAAAATAATAAATAAAATAATAATAATAATAACCACAGAAATAATACTTATTATTATTATTATAAAAAATAGCAATACTAATAAATAACACAACAATAAGACTACTACAATAAAAAGAAATGAAAAGAAAATAATAATAATAATAATAATAATAATAATAATAATAATAATAATAATAATAATAACATAAATAATAATCATAATAATAAAAAGCATCACTGAAAACTGAATCTTACAACTTAAACTTAGTTTTTATTATAAAGGATAACACACTTAGACTTAGAGAACAAGACTATTCTTCTTAGTTCTTGAACCGTGAGATATAAAATGATAATAATAATATTTTAATAGTCAAAGAAGAATAAAGATGAAAGCACGAACCTCACGCTTGGCCTGACGCTCCTTGTCCTTCTCAGAGCGGACCCTGTGCTGCTCGGTCCTCTCATTACGACGCTTCTCCTGCAGGACGAACACGGTGTTACAGCGCACACGCATTTCTTTTATACTTTGGTTTTATTCAGTTACGCTGTGTGTGTGTGGCAAGTGGCAGAACAAACTATAGCAATGAAAACGTTCTGAGAGTTTAAACGCTGACAGATATGGTTTGAAAAGAGTTTCTATTTCTTTTAGAAACGTTTTGACTTTTGGACTTTCAAACAACTTGTTGTTGGAAGTATTTGGATGAGTAAGTGTACACACATCGTCACACACGTTGATCTTCACAATGTGACCCACCATGATACATAACAGCTAGCGTGTGATCGGAGCGACAGCAGAAAACTGTTTCATCGAGAAGCGATTTACACTTTTTGTACGAATAAAAGAAACAAGATGTTAATCAGTGAGCTGGTTGGAGCAAGGCTACTGTTTCCCCCGTTTACAGTCTTTATGCTAAGCTAAACTAAGCTAAGCTAAGCTAAGCTAAGCTAACCGTAGACTCATTTAACGCTTGGCAACAAAATAGCTAAATAAATTTAGAATACCTTCATTATTTGAATAAACCTCCTCAAAAACAAGACTTAGTAACAATAAGTCATGTTTTTATGATACTAAGTCGTTATTTCCCAGAAAGTTTCTCATTTTAATCTTTTTTTTCATCACATTGGCAGAAATGATCTTCCGTATTTCCTCACTGTCGCATCATTTTGTGATATTTATACCGTCCTTTCTTTGTTTATCTACTGAGGATCTAATCCAGCTGTTTTGTATTTATTTAAATATTCATAATCTATTCCCCATCATCCGTGTGAAAGGTTTAAAGGACTCACAATCCTGTCCTTCAGGGCGATCAGCTCCTCTTCCTCCTTCTTCCTGCACTCAAAGTGAGCATCGATCAGACCCTGCAGCTCCGACAGATCCTTGTTCTGACGCTTCTTCTGGATGTCCTGCGGGACGAAGCACAAACAATGCTCAGCCCAACAGGAAACACTCAACACAAGTCCTTCACGTCGTCACTCCGGCTCCACTTACATCAAAGTCCACTTTCTCACCATCGGGGAGCTTTGGGGCGCTCGGCCTGCAGGAGAGAAAGTGTGCACGTGCAAAGACGTTCATTATAATGTTGTTTCAACACTTTTTAATTTATTTTTCAGCCAAACGTCTGGGATGGAAATGTCTACAGAAATCATTTGACGAGAAGGAAACTTACTTGAACTTTGGCTTCTCCTCTGCAGGTTAGGAAATGAAGAGGGGACAAGTACACGTCATGGGGTTAGAAACAAAGCAGACTTCTCAGGCATCACATGGATCAAACTCATAAAGCTCTTCAGGACATATTAGATTAAAGATTACAAAATGTAATCAGAGTTTAACTCGGGGTTAGAGCAACAGGTCAAACATACAACTTCACATCTCAAAAGAGAAGCTTTGTGGATGTCCGAGCACCGTGTGGCTGCGAGTGCACTTACTTCTCAAACTGCCTCATTTATCTTTAAAAAGTCACTTGAAGTTGTGACTTGTATGTTCCGCACCAACAATATAAGTCTTGTTTTTGTTTTTTTTGGCTTGACCCCAAAACCATTTTACACACGCAAGACATTTCCCCCGTTTCATTCTCCTGTTCAGATCCTGGCGGCTCCATGCCATGCAGACGACGAGTGGCATAGCAAGAGTTTAACGGTGGGTCACTGCGCAGTAAAGCTTGTGTTAGCATCTCATATTCTTTCACCCTTTTTCTCCACCAGTTGTTTGTATTATTCTCAGCTCAATAAGCTTTTTAAAATTGTGTCTTTGTCGTTCAGAATTTGGATTTTAAACTCTCAGTGCCAGTTGGGCGGCGCTCCTGGATTTCGACAGACAGATAAAAATAATTTGGACAGACATTTTGCAGGCGTTTCCCAGCAGAGTACAGACGTCAGACCTGGACACGGTGGTCCTCCCAAAACCAGAAAGACAGATTTCAGATTCATCAGAAGTTTTGCTTTTAAAAAATCAACATACCTTCCTCTTCAACAGCCTCTGCATGCAGCAAGCATCCGAAACATAAAGCAGAATAGACAACAGCGTTAGCTTCTGAGAGCAGCAAACAATCAGCTAAACACAGGAAACTATCAATGTCAATGTGGACGTTTCAATATCGTACATTCTCAAATAATAGCCGGGGGGTCAAATATCATATATTTACATTATCTGTACACGTAATACGACTTTCTCATGTGAGCGATTACAAATAAAAACTGGAAGTGATTGGGAAACATAGGGAGGATAAAATATGACAAAACATAAATACAAAGCAAAGTTTTAAAGCCTGTGATGTAAGAACGTTGTTCTGCAGTTTAAGGAACGAAAGGCCAATATTTGAGAATATACGTAAAGTCTTGTTTTGTTGCTCAACATTTCAACATTTAACTCTGGATTCACACGCTGTTTCAGAAGTCGGTGTAGATTTAGGCGGACATGTTGAATGCAACATGACAAAAAATGATTTATCAATAGATGTGAAGCTTCACAAGGCTTTAAATCAAACGTATGTCATTTTTCAACAAACAGCATGTGAATGCAACACTTACTTCCCACCAGCATGTGAGAGTAATATAAGCAGAAACATTTAGAAAAGATGACATCTGAGACGCCATCTTTTTCTCTTTTTTTAAGATTGAATTTACTTTATTTTTCATGCATCGCCCTAAAAGAAGCAGCTCAAAATAAAGCATTTATTTAATCTAATGTTCACATTCATCAGATATCAAAATAAGGAAAAATGCAACCATGTACGCCAAATACAAGTACAAGTACTCAGAGTACATGTGGTACGAACTATAAGTAGGGTTAGACTGATAAAAGAGGCCACTATTGTATTTTCCTTTAGAATTGATCCATCAGATATTGTCTGTATTTGCAGATATCTTTGTGCACTACTAACGGCAACATGTTAGCACGCAGTGTTTTTGGCTAAGTCGCTAATGAAGTTTCCAGGGTTTACTTCAGGACAAAACAAGTTTCTATTCTTGTTTGTTATTTTTCAGACGTTGTGAATCTAATATTCCCAGAATGGAAACTTTAAAAAAGATTTGTTCTGTAATATATGTGTTACTGTATTGTACTGTATGCTAACGTGTTGGCACGAACACAGATGCATGTAGCTAGCATGTACGTTTTCACTGTCCACTAAAGTTGTAGACGCCAATTTACCTCAGAATCAATCCCCTGAAACATGGTGATTAATGAAGGAATGAAGTAATGAATGCATTTTAAAACTTTTTAGCATTTTAGCAGCAGCAAGCTAAACGGGACAACAGCTTTCGTAGATATGTAGAAGGACTTCTTTATATCAACGTAAAGCTTTCATACACTAACTGTGAAATGCTTTGGCTTTTATCATCTGAACATATGTTTCTACTTCTATAAGACATCACATCCCAGCGTGCGCTCCTTTCAGTGAATCTTTGACTTAGTCCAGAGGTGAAAAGAAGGTAGCATTAGCATTAGCAAACATGGAGAACATGTGTGCGGATCAGGATTAGTGGGGTCTGTCTGGCTGGCTGCAGCCGTCGGAGCGCACCTGTCGCCTGGGAAAGGATGATAGAATACCCCCTTCCCCCCTCCATACCACATACCTTCAGACTCAGGCTCTGGTTCTGGTTCTGGTTCTGGCTCTGGTTCTACACTGGTTCTGGTTCTGGCTCTGGCTCTGGTTCTACCACTGGCTCTGGCTCTGGCTCTGGCTCAGGGGCCGCCTCAGGGGCCGCCTCAGGGGCCGCCTCAGGGGCCACCTCTACTTCCTCTACTACCTCCTCGGCTACAGCTACACAACATGCAGCGAGTCACCAGGGGAGAGGAAGGGCGGCGAGGGGGTTAATGGAAGCAGGAGGGAAAAGGGAGAGAGGGTCAGGTGGTGAGTAGATGAAGAAGGGTGGAGATGTGAGATATGAGGTTTCATTGCGGGGCAGTTTGGGGTGAACTGCCACCAGATGGCGCTAAAGCATGTGAGACAGCAAGCAGTTACAGGAGGTAAAAGGTCATCGATGGTCAGTCATTGATGGATGAAGTGTGATTGATTCTTGAAGATTCCTGCGCTGCAGCTCGAGAGGGCGAAGAAATAAAAGAGACACATTTCTATCCTGAAGCAATCGACTTATTCTGTGTCTTTTCATTGATCTCAGATGGCGTTAGTGTTAACCAGCATGCCACAAAAGAAGTTCCCGTGGAACCTCCGAACACACGTTTTAAAGAAAATGTCTGATAAATGCGTATTAATGGCATGAGACTCATCATCTGCAGGCTACGTCTTACCATCGTATTCTTTACGTCCATCCGAGAAAGAAAGGAGCAGAAGAACATTTTTAAAAGATCCCGTTTGTACCCATTTTTGATAGAATGTGTAATCAAAATGTGGGTACACTGGGGATCCATGCGCAGCAAACACACCACAGTCCTCCTGATCTGATCAGAGCTCACAGACCAGCTCAGGAGGACTGTGGAGCTGCAGATCGCCATGCAGAGCTGCAGGACGTGTTGACAACAGGTCAGAGCAGGTCTTTTAGAATTTGATCTCATTATTTCACACTGTCCTGATGTCATCATCGGCGCCTGCAACCACACAACAGCGGGAGGATAATATCTGAGCAGCTTAAAAGATAGTAGAGCATTGTTGCACAACTTGAATCTGGACGGAGTCAAGCCAAACCTGTAGACATATGGATTTGTCCAGTGCAAATAACTCTCTACAGGGGATGGAAAATCAGTTAGGCAAGATTCAGAAATAATTCAGAGTGGGAGTCTGGACCGGACCTGGACCTGATTTTAGGGATCTTATTATTTTAAACGAGGAAAAATGGTTGAACTTACCCTCGACCTGATCACTGCAAGACAGAAAGCAAAGACATTCTGATTTAGACTTAAAGTTAGTCAAAATATTCGCATGAAAACTCAAACTGGACCACGGATACAGTAGTTTGACGAAATAATCTTAATTCAAGGTCTTTTTCCAGAGCTTTCTACTGCAAAGATCATTTGGTCAAACTACTCACCACATGGGTTCAAACTTGTGAATGAGAATGTGACTTACAGTTCTTCGGTGTCAGACATGGTGACAATGGACTTTACAACCTAGAAGGCAAAAGAGAAGAGAGGAATTTAAAGTGTGCGAAGGAGCAGCCTGCTGTATTTATAGCTCGGGATTAAGTTGCAGAAGTCTTGAATATCTGCCTCCGACCCCTCCCTGCTGCCCGACACATATTTCAGCCCAAAGAATTCCTGGTGTAGATTAATTTAGAAAAGTTTTCTTCATCTTTATTAAACTGTTTTCCACCATCTTGTTTTTTAAAACCAGATTGATTATAATTAGCGTTAAAGCTTTGGTCTGAAATCGGACCCTCGGTCCTGAATCTGCTTCTCTGACGATAAGTGAGAAGGGAGCCACACTTAGATTTATGCCAACAACGTTTTTCAACTGCTGAGAGGATATTAATGTTTGGGGGGGGGGGGGGGGGGGTCGTGGTAAAGGTCGGCCCGCTGCCCTCTCCCATCACTCTGCATCTCTCCGACTCCAAAGTGTTAAACACTTTTTATCTTTAGAAAGACTTTTAACAGCTTCTGGCACATTCTGTCACATGTGGTGGAGCTCAGTCAAGAGATACTTTACTTTCTATTTTACTTGTACTTTTTACTTACTGCACTACATTCATCTGACATCTTACTTTGCATAATTAGATTATTAATTCACAATAATCCTCAAACCTTGATGTATTACTACAGATTAAACTACCCAGCAGTACATACAGTCATTACAAAGAGCTCCAGCTTCATCACATTAATGCATCAATAATCATAATGTTATTATTCTGCATGATGAGTGCTTTTACTTTGGTACTTTTAAGTAAGACTTTGAAGACTTTGAGTACTTTTACATTGTAGTATTCCTACTGTTAGTGAAGTCTGTGAGTACTTTGTGCACCGCTGCAGCTGTGATGGTCCAGACAGGAACGATAAACACACACGACCTACAGTTCTTCATAATTTAATCTATCAACGATTAGATGCCGGATTAGTTTCCCCGTTACTCTCATTAGCGCGAGGCCACCATGAATGCGTCTCGACATCACAACTATTTCCAACGGACAGCTGCACAGGTCCCAGATCCGGTTTCAGGAGACCGAAGCTGGAGATTGGGTTCCTTCCCCCGGACCACCACCCATAATCCCACACGTCATCTCCTTATCTGGCCGTCTAGCGCTCACATGGCTCCTTCAATCAATGTTTCCTGACGCTTCCCGCTGACTGCAGCCACTTTGCTCAGGAATTAAAATAAACCCTGCAAGGCAGCCGTGAAGGTTAAAGGGCTCATGCTGAGAGCTTCCTCGTATTTGCTCTTTGAATCTTGTAAATTCCAAACTCAGTTTTGTGTTTACACCATGATGTGATATTGTTCCCGTTGAGGTTCTTGGCTCCTGTTCCAAGATGTTTAAACGTTTATCCTCAAGCTATGTGCGCTTTAATGTACACACATGCCACGCCCCACTTAACAGCGTCACTAATGGACCAAACCAACAATATTAAACATCTAAGCCAAGAAAAAACCTGCATCCAAAAACAAAGTAGCAGCAATGTCCCCGACTTAACATTTCAAAATAACAACACCATTCATCGCCGCTGTCCTCGTGGTGTTACATAACTCATTAGTATCATCTTCTGTCTCCTGAAGCGGAAAGCTGCTTCAGAGGCTTTAAGCCTCCTGTAATCCTTCAGGTATGAACCTCCGCTGGGGACGCTGGACTCCAACCACACCAGCACAGAAACAACAACAAAGTCCTTTAAGACAACAGGATGTCCGGCACCAACGTCACAACTTTTAGACAAAGGAAAGTTCATATTTTAAACATCAGCTGAAGCTTTTACACGATCTCCAAATAATACATTTCTCCTATTTGGAGAACAACTCAGTTTTTCTGCTTCTCAGGCGAACAACTGCAGTCAAACACAAACTGGATCTTCGCCGCTGAGCTCACCCCTGACCCCGGCAGCAGTCTCTACTAGTCGTGGCAGTGATTTTAACACATGTGGACTCAGCTGGGTGATGTTTGGGGGACTTTGCACCTGAGCTTCCTCTTCACCACTCACACACTCACTCACTCACTCACTCTTTATCCATCTTACCTCAGAAAAGCTGAAAGAAGGGAACCCCCGGCTGACCGAAACAGGCTGTAAGGTTCTGCAAACTTACCGCGCTGATTATGTCCTTCTGTTATAGTGACACACGATCCGCTCGGCCTCCCCATTGGCCGAAGAGACGGCCTGGAGGCGAGGCCGGGGCCTCGGGGTGGGGCAGGGTCCATGACTCCGGTGCCCCCCCCCCACCACTGGCACTCAATAAGGAGATGGAAGGGTCGCATGCTAAGGTGGGAGGCTCAAGTTTGGAGAAGGGGGCAGCCAAGGTTGCTATTCTGGGGGCAGCTGCATTAGGCAAGCAAATTTCATCTGCGACCAAGAGGAGGACGTCAGAAACGCGAGGCAGGTGGTGATCCTGAACCTCTTAAAGACGTCTCACAGAAACATAACGTCAGTCAAAGGAAGACAAGAACCGGAATTATTAGTCTTTCTAAGCAGTAAATCCATCGCGTTGATCCATCTCGTGCATCTTGTGCAAGAACCAACAAGAACCAGCCAAACATCACTGCATATACATTAAATCATGCAATAACTACATTAAATCACAACTGAGACTCCACACAAACAACATCCTCCAGCGATGCAGCTGCAGCTCTTTAGTTTAGGACACGTGGAAGAAGAAATGAGAAGAAATTAAACTTTTAAATCTGAATTGTTTGGTGTATTTCTTCACGTTGTGATCTGTAATAGTGAAACTGTGAATGTATCTGTTCCCTCTAAGTCTATGCTAATGATTGTTAATTAGATGGAACCACATGTATTATCTGGCAGAGAATGAGTGCAGGTTTTATTTCCAGGGAGAATCAGAGGATCGGTTTGATCGGTTGCTAATGTCTTTGAGCTGAAAGTCTAAACAAGCTGCAGGACGAATCATTCAGCAAAGTCCTCGGTTATAAACTGGATCTGTGATACGGGGGTCTTCACCGTCTCAGGAATCCTGAATGATCCTCTAATATCCTACAGAGGGTGCTACAATGACAGCATAACAAACATGTGGGAGTGTCAAATGTTTGTCACAGAAACACAAATAAACAAACCTCAGGCCAAAGCCCTCCTGCTGAACTGGTCAACACTCCTGCTGAAACACAGAATGGTCAAATAAAATGCAATCTGTTGAAGGACCTCAAGGATCCTCACACATCTTCAAATAATCAGGAGAGAGAGATTTAGTCCAAAGTTTACATACGGATTAAAAGGCAAAAGCTCACCCAGTGCAGAGATTCTCCTAAATAACTTTCCTTAATCAAGAACTAATTCAGCACAGGCTGTAAAAACAGGGCGGGGACAAAAGACTCCATGTGAGCAGTTTACAGATATACAATAATAACAAGTAAACTATTTATAACACCACGTCCATTTCAATGTATCAAAAGTATAAGTGGGAATAATACACAACTTGTATTTATAGATTAGTCCATTTCATTTCTCCCGTAACCACAACATAAAATTCCCACAAAAGTCACCTGGAACCGCTTCAAAGAAATCAGGAATGCCCTCCAAACCCCTGTAATCCCTGACACCCTCCAGCATCGTATGAAGGCCCAGTGTCCACACTTGCATTCCCGTGAAGTCCGTGGACTCAAGTGCACGACAGTTGGAGCCCTTTATGCACCCTTTCTGTAAGTCTGCATTTCAGCATTTCTGCAGACTTGGCCTGATGTAAATTACCCACAGTTCATTGTGTTTTGAACACCAGGGGAAAAACAAAACAAAACAGTAAACAGACATGGGAGGAGCGAACACGACGAAAACAAGTGAAGTGATTATTTGACAATCTCATCCACTTAATCCACTGAGACGTCAATTAAATCCATCAGGGTTCAGGGTTAGGGTTCAGGGTTTAGGGTTCAGGGTTTAGGGTTCAGGGTTTAGGGTTTAGGGGGGACTTTTGGATTGGGTTCAAACAGGGAGAAAACTGTTTCAGGAATATCTCTGATACCCATGGACTTCCCTCATAAACTATAACTAAATGCTAGGTTTATACTCACTGTTGATGATGATGTCATGACGTTGATGATGATGCCATGATGTTGATGATGATGTCATGACGTTGATGATGATGTCATGACGTTGATGATGATGTCATGACGTTGATGATGATGTCATGACGTTGATGATGATGTCATGACGTTGATGATGATGTCATGACGTTGATGATGATGCCATGACGTTGATGATGATGTCATGACGTTGATGATGATGTCATGACGTTGATGATGATGCCATGATGTTGATGATGATGTCATGATGTTGATGATGATGTCATGACGTTGATGATGATGTCATGACGTTGATGATGATGCCATGACGTTGATGATGATGTCATGATGTTGATGATGATGTCATGATGTTGATGATGATGTCATGACGTTGATGATGATGTCATGACGTTGATGATGATGTCATGACGTTGATGATGATGCCATGACGTTGATGATGATGCCATGACGTTGATGATGATGTCATGACGTTGATGATGATGTCATGACGTTGATGATGATGTCATGACGTTGATGATGATGTCATGACGTTGATGATGATGTCATGACGTTGATGATGATGTCATGACGTTGATGATGATGCCATGACGTTGATGATGATGTCATGACGTTGATGATGATGCCATGATGTTGATGATGATGTCATGATGTTGATGATGATGTCATGACGTTGATGATGATGCCATGACGTTGATGATGATGCCATGACGTTGATGATGATGTCATGACGTTGATGATGATGTCATGACGTTGATGATGATGTCATGACGTTGATGATGATGCCATGACGTTGATGATGATGTCATGACGTTGATGATGATGCCATGATGTTGATGATGATGTCATGATGTTGATGATGATGTCATGACGTTGATGATGATGTCATGACGTTGATGATGATGTCATGACGTTGATGATGATGTCATGACGTTGATGATGATGCCATGACGTTGATGATGATGCCATGACG
>NC_041360.1:26890651-26900651 GCF_900634415.1 Cottoperca gobio
CAAATTACAGTGAAATGTGTGTGTGGGGGGGGGGCCTCGATCTTTCTTGCCCGCCTCAGGACCCTGGAGGTGCGTGATACAGGTGTGTGTGATACAGGTGTGTGCGCGATACAGGACGCTGTCTTCACACAGCCTATAAATGTTTGTTTTGAGATTTCTGCTGTACTTGTTTCTTTGCATATTGATGTTGGACGAACTCAGATCAAAGTTTTATTGATGGAACAAACGTAGAAACAGGAGGAGAGTCTACAGGTCGTAGTAACTAAAGGAGGTGAAGGCGTCGCTGTATACAGAGAACATCCAGCGTTGGAGGACATGTTCGTTCCTATGAAAGTTGCAGTGACGCATGAAGACAAAATGGTTCAACTTTTGAGTATAAAATGATTCAGATCTTCCGCATCCATAGAGCTCACCAGCGTGTTCTTTAAGCCCCGCCTCCCAGCCGCTCTGTCTCGGCTCATGAATGCAGGTGGGAAAATAACTATTAGTGCATTTTACAACTATTAGGATCTAATGATTTACAGACGTCTCTTTCACAATCTTTTTGGGCGCTCTTCCTGGGGGGTAAAGAGGATGTTCACAGGCGACCAAATGAAATGCATCGTTACCTTGATTTAAATTACAGATTTCTCAGAGTTCGAACATTGTTGGAAACATTGGGGATAATATCCACAAGTCAACAAAGTTGAGTCGTTTTTAGACATTTTAAGGCAGAAAAGTTATATGTTGTACCTTTAATCGCAAAACTCTCTGCAGCAGTCTCACATTCTTCTTCTCTTTCATCATTTGGACCTCACACTGCTCTGTCTTGAACACACACACACACTAACACACACTCCTCTCAGATAGCCTGTTGGTCTGTTCCTGCTGTTGCTGCTCCTTGGAGCCGGGGGACCCCCCACCCTGCCCTGGCTGAGTGCCGGGCTGCGAGCAGAGAGCACCACGGCGCCTCCACTACTTAGAGGACGAAATTCGCTGGGTTCACAGCTTCGTCTGTGAGTGGAAAACAGGATTATATCCTGCGGTTTGTCTAAATCCACTGACCCGGGGAAAAGAAACTGTCTGATTAAGAGCCTGAAACACATTACAGAACATTGGAAGTATTCAGAGAGCAGAGCGGCGGCACTGACTGCAGCAGGTGGAGCTTTATGAGGCTGAACTCAAACATTTTAATGAAATAAACAGTTGAATGTATCAATGAACTGAAATCTGACCTTTGATTACGACTTCATTGAAAAAAGAATGAAAAAAGTTCAGTAAAAGTCTAAAAATACTAAAATTGTTGGTTAGTAGTGAAGTATTATCAGCAAAATGTACCAAAAAAAAAGTATCAAAAGTAAAAGTATCGTTATGCAGTGTGTGTTAGATATGATATGATGTGCAGCCAAGTTAAAGTACATGTACGTACCTTTCCATCACTGGTACAGATCAACATGTTAACCGCAGGCTATGTGTGTTTAGGCATGTTAGCATTGTAACCCTAACATTGATGTTCATGCTAACATGTAGCTGGCTGCAGTGTGTTGAGCTGAAAGTCAAGCAGAAGAAAACATCATGTCCCGATGTCGTATTACTGATTAACACACATTAACTACAAACATGCACAAACTGAGCAGAACATCTGTAAACTGTGCAGAACATCTGTAAAACTGTGCAGAACATCTGTAACTGTGCAGAACATCTGTACACTGAGCAGAACATCTGTAACTGTGCAGAACATCTGTAAACTGTGCAGAACATCTGTAAACTGCAGAAACATCTGTAAACTGAGCAGAACATCTGTACACTGAGCAGAACATCTGTAAACTGAGCAGAACATCTGTAAACTGTGGCAGAACATCAGTAAACTGCAGAACATCTGTAACTGAGCAGAACATCTGTAACTGTGCAGAACATCTGTACACTGAGCAGAACATCTGTAAACTGTGCAGAACATCAGTAAACTGTGCAGAACATCAGTAAACTGTGCAGAACATCTGTTAAACTGAGCAGACATCTGTAAACTGTGCAGAACATCAGTAAACTATGCAGAACATCTGTAAACTGAGCAGAACATCTGTAAACTGTGGCAGAACATCTGTAAACTGAGCAGAACATCTGTAAAACTGAGCAGAACATCTGTAACTGTGCAGAACATCTGTAAACTGAGCAGAACATCTGTAAACTGTGCAGAACATCAGTAAACTATGCAGAACATCTGTAAACTGAGCAGAACATCTGTAAACTGAGCAGAACATCTGTAAACTGAGCAGAACATCTGTACACTGAGCAGAACATCTATACACTGAGCAGAACATCTGTAAACTGAGCAGAACATCTGTAAACTGAGCAGAACATCTGTACACTGAGCAGAACATCTGTACACTGAGCAGAACATCTGTAAACTGAGCAGAACATCTGTAAAACTGAGCAGAACATCTGTACACTGAGCAGAACACTGTACACTGAGCAGAACATCTGTACACTGAGCAGAACATCTGTACACTGAGCAGAACATCTGCGTAAACTGAGCAGAACATCTGTACACTGAGCAGAATATCTGTACACTGAGCAGACATCTGTAAACTGAGCAGAACATCTGTAAACGGTGCAGAACATCTGTAAACTGAGCAGAACATCTGTAAACGGTGCAGAACATCTGTAAACTGAGCAGAACATCTGTAAACTGTGCAGAACATCTGTAAACTGAGCAGAAACATCTGTAAACTGTGCAGAACATCTGTAAACTGTGCAGAACATCTGTAAACTGAGCAGAACATCTGTACACTGAGCAGAACATCTGTAAACTGTGCAGAACATCTGTAAACTGAGCAGAACATCTGTAAACTGTGCAGAACATCTGTAAACTGAGCAGAACATCTGTACACTGAGCAGAACATCTGTAAACTGTGCAGAACATCAGTACACTGAGCAGAACATCTGTAAACTGATCAGAACATCTGTAAATGGTGCAGAACATCTGTAAACTGTGCAGAACATCTGTAAACTGTGCAGAACATCTGTACACTGAGCAGAACATCTGTAAACTGAGCAGAACATCTGTAAACTGTGCAGAACATCTGTAAACTGAGCAGACATCTGTAAACTGTGCAGAACATCTGTAAACTGTGCAGAACATCAGTAAACTGAGCAGAACATCAGTAAACTGAGCAGAACATCAGTAAACTGTGCAGAACATCTGTAAACTGAGCAGAACATCTGTAAACTGAGCAGAACATCTGTAAACTGAGCAGAACATCAGTAAACTGAGCAGAACATCTGTAAACTGAGCAGAACATCAGTAAACTGAGCAGAACATCTGTAAACTGAGCAGAACATCAGTAAACTGAGCAGAACATCAGTAAACTGAGCAGAACATCTGTAAACTGAGCAGAACATCTGTAAACTAAGCAGAACATCTGTAAACTGAGTAGAACATCTGTAAACTAAGCAGAACATCTGTAAACTAAGCAGAACATCAGTAAACTGAGCAGAACATCTGTAAACTGAGCAGAACATCAGTAAACTGAGCAGAACATCTGTAAACTGAGCAGAACATCTGTAAACTAAGCAGAACATCTGTAAACTGAGCAGAACATCTGTAAACTAAGCAGAACATCTGTAAACTGAGCAGAACATCTGTAAATTGAGCAGAACATCTGTAAACTGAGCAGAACATCTGTACACTGAGCAGAACATCTGTAAACTGAGCAGAACATCTGTAAACTGTGCAGAACATCTGTAAACTGCAGAACATCTGTAAACTGAGCAGAACATCTGTAAACTGTGCAGAACATCTGTAAACTGCAGAACATCTGTAAACTGAGCAGAACATCTGTACACTGAGCAGAACATCTGTAAACTGAGCAGAACATCTGTAAACTGTGCAGAACATCTGTAAACTGTGCAGAACATCTGTAAACTGCAGAACATCTGTAAACTGAGCAGAACATCTGTACACTGAGCAGAACATCTGTACACTGAGCAGAACATCTGTAAACTGAGCAGAACATCTGTAAACTGTGCAGAACATCAGTAAACTGCAGAACATCTGTAAACTGAGCAGAACATCTGTAAACTGTGCAGAACATCAGTAAACTGTGCAGAACATCAGTAAACTGTGCAGAACATCTGTAAACTGAGCAGAACATCTGTAAACTGTGCAGAACATCAGTAAACTATGCAGAACATCTGTAAACTGAGCAGAACATCTGTAAACTGTGCAGAACATCAGTAAACTATGCAGAACATCTGTAAACTGAGCAGAACATCTGTAAACTGAGCAGAACATCTGTAAACTGAGCAGAACATCTGTACACTGAGCAGAACATCTATACACTGAGCAGAACATCTGTAAACTGAGCAGAACATCTGTAAACTGAGCAGAACATCTGTACACTGAGCAGAACATCTGTACACTGAGCAGAACATCTGTAAACTGAGCAGAACATCTGTAAACTGAGCAGAACATCTGTACACTGAGCAGAACATCTGTACACTGAGCAGAACATCTGTACACTCAGCAGAACATCTGTACACTGAGCAGAACATCTGTAAACTGAGCAGAACATCTGTACACTGAGCAGAATATCTGTACACTGAGCAGAACATCTGTAAACTGAGCAGAACATCTGTAAACGGTGCAGAACATCTGTAAACTGAGCAGAACATCTGTAAACGGTGCAGAACATCTGTAAACTGAGCAGAACATCTGTAAACTGTGCAGAACATCTGTAAACTGAGCAGAACATCTGTAAACTGTGCAGAACATCTGTAAACTGTGCAGAACATCTGTAAACTGAGCAGAACATCTGTACACTGAGCAGAACATCTGTAAACTGTGCAGAACATCTGTAAACTGAGCAGAACATCTGTAAACTGTGCAGAACATCTGTAAACTGAGCAGAACATCTGTACACTGAGCAGAACATCTGTAAACTGTGCAGAACATCAGTACACTGAGCAGAACATCTGTAAACTGATCAGAACATCTGTAAATGGTGCAGAACATCTGTAAACTGTGCAGAACATCTGTAAACTGTGCAGAACATCTGTACACTGAGCAGAACATCTGTAAACTGAGCAGAACATCTGTAAACTGTGCAGAACATCTGTAAACTGAGCAGAACATCTGTAAACTGTGCAGAACATCTGTAAACTGTGCAGAACATCAGTAAACTGAGCAGAACATCAGTAAACTGAGCAGAACATCAGTAAACTGTGCAGAACATCTGTAAACTGAGCAGAACATCAGTAAACTGTGCAGAACATCTGTAAACTGTGCAGAACATCTGTAAACTGAGCAGAACATCTGTAAACTGAGCAGAACATCTGTAAACTGAGCAGAACATCTGTAAACTGTGCAGAACATCAGTAAACTGTGCAGAACATCTGTAAACTGAGCAGAACATCTGTAAACTGAGCAGAACATCTGTAAACTGAGCAGAACATCTGTAAACTGAGCAGAACATCAGTAAACTGAGCAGAACATCTGTAAACTGAGCAGAACATCAGTAAACTGAGCAGAACATCTGTAAACTGAGCAGAACATCAGTAAACTGAGCAGAACATCAGTAAACTAAGCAGAACATCTGTAAACTGAGTAGAACATCTGTAAACTAAGCAGAACATCTGTAAACTAAGCAGAACATCAGTAAACTGAGCAGAACATCTGTAAACTGAGCAGAACATCAGTAAACTGAGCAGAACATCTGTAAACTGAGCAGAACATCTGTAAACTAAGCAGAACATCTGTAAACTGAGCAGAACATCTGTAAACTAAGCAGAACATCTGTAAACTGAGCAGAACATCTGTAAATTGAGCAGAACATCTGTAAACTGAGCAGAACATCTGTACACTGAGCAGAACATCTGTAAACTGAGCAGAACATCTGTAAACTGTGCAGAACATCAGTAAACTGTGCAGAACATCTGTAAACTGAGCAGAACATCTGTAAACTGAGCAGAACATCTGTAAACTGAGCAGAACATCAGTTCCAGGCTCTGCTTTGTTAAATTGCTTCGTCCCTATCAAGTAAAAATACATTCAAACAGGAACATGTTTACTTTTAATTTCTTCTGTTTGCGATGAGCTTCAGCGTTAGATGGAACACTGTCCCGGTCACACTGCGACCCGACGTAACGCCTCACTGACCCGTGTGAAGCACCTTGCAGCAGTTTAAGTGCAGATATTTTCCCAGTGGGACTCAAACCCTCGACCTCAGCAGTCAGAGTGCCTTGCTCTGCCTGTCGAGCTGCACAGGACACTTGATCCCAGTCATATCGGAGGGTTTAAATGGGTTTAAATGAGGGCTCAGGGGAGTGGTGAGGGGGGGAGGAGGGGGAGGGTTGAGGGGTGAGAGAGGAGATAAATGGCTGCCGTTGGGAACAGCAGAGAGGCATTCTGGGAACTGGTCATGCTGAGACCTTCCGTATGGCTCTCTATGAGAAATGGACAGTGTGACAGGAGCCAAATGGAGCCGACAGCCAACTGGTTTCCTCTGCCACACACACACACACACACACACACACACACACACACACACACACATACACACACACACACACACACACACACACACACACACACACACACACACACACACACACACACACACACACACACGGGGCCTCATCAAATCTCTTCCACTTCCATCTTCTTTTTTTTCCTCTTCCATAATTTTGTTTTGGAATAACACAAGCTCGTGTTTCGTCTCTCTGAGAGCCACCAGTGCTCTGCAACTTTCATGTGTCCGTCCTGCTGCGACCCTCCGCTACTTAAAGACCTTTGTTTGGGGCTGAGGGCAGATTTTGGCAGGCGGGCAGGTGCTGATAGGGACAAACTCCATAACGCAGAGCGAACCGTGTGCCAAGACGCTAATGGCAGCTTGAAAAAAATAAAAAAGCCAGAAAAACAGACATGGGTGATGAGACATCGGCCCTGAGCACAGACATGCAGAAGCCCCCACCACCTCTGCTACAGAGACACAGACTTTACAGATATTTACACTCTCTCTGGTTGTTTGTGTCTTTGTAGTCATTGTGTGTCTCTTTGTAGTTGTGTTGTGTCTCTTTGTAGTTGTGTTGTGTCTCTTTGTAGTTGTGTTGTGTCTCTTTGTAGTTGTGTTGTGTCTCTTTGTAGTTGTGTTGTGTCTCTTTGTAGTCATTTTGTGTCTCTTTGTGGTTGTGTTGTGTCTCTTTGTAGTCATTGTGTGTCTCTTTGTAGTTGTGTTGTGTCTCTTTGTAGTCATTTTGTGTCTCTTTGTAGCTGTTTAGTGTCTCTTTGTAGTCATTGTGTGTCTCTTTGTAGTTGTGTTGTGTCTCTTTGTAGTCGTGTTGTGTCTCTTTGTAGTCATTTTGTGTCTCTTTGTAGTTGTGTTGTGTCTCTTTGTAGTCATTGTGTGTCTCTTTGTAGTTGTGTTGTGTCTCTTTGTAGTTGTTTTGTGTCTCTTTGTAGTCATTGTGTGTCTCTTTGTAGCTGTTTAGTGTCTCTTTGTAGTCATTGTGTGTCTCTTTGTAGTCATTGTGTGTCTCTTTGTAGTTGTGTTGTGTCTCTTTGTAGTTGTGTTGTGTCTCTTTGTAGTCATGTTGTGTCTCTTTGTAGTTGTGTTGTGTCTCTTTGTAGTTGTGTTGTGTCTCTTTGTAGTGATTGTGTGTCTCTTTGTAGTTGTGTTGTGTCTCTTTGTAGTGATTGTGTGTCTCTTCCTGGTTGTTATGTGTCTCTTTCAGTGACATTTTGCAGGTGAAGGCCGGGGGCCCTGACACTTTGGGCCCCTGGTTCTGTTCCTGCTTCAGTAATCCATCTTTGGGAACAGAGTGAGTTTGAGCCTGTTGTTCTCCAGAAGAGGGATGAGATCATCTGTGACAGCAGTCACAGGTTACAACCAGAATCATGAAGCGCCTCTGTCGTATCAGCTTTCACTGTAACTGTATATATTACATTATTATATGAGTTATCAATATCGCATATCAGTTTGTTTACAACTCTGTGAAAAACGTAAAGCAGTCAATTGAATGTGCTACTCTAAAAGTAACACGGTAGAAACTGCCTTTAATAAGCAGGAGAGGAAGATCTTTTACTTCAGTAGTAATACCACAGTGCAGAAAAACATTCAAAGTTAATGCATGCAGTGAACATGAAGTAAAAGTATCAGCATCAATATATAATTCAAGTTCTTATTATGCAGAATAATCTATATTACATTGCTGCATAATTATTGATTTATTAATGTGTCCATCACTTTAATGTTGCAGCTGGTGAAGGTGAAGCTTATTTGAATGACTTCATGTACTGCTGGGCATCTTTATCTATAATAAAACATCACAATCATTTAGATTGTGTGTTAATAATCTGGATCTGCAAAGTAACTAATGTTATCAGATACATGTAGTGCAGTAAAAAGTACAATATTTGCCTCTGAGATGAAGTGGAGTACAAGTATAAAGTAGCAGAACATAGAAATAATCAAGTAAAGTACAAATACATGAGTGACGTTCTACACAGCACACAATGACCTTTGATGACCTTCATGACTTCTGCTCAACAGCGGCCACTGTGGCCACAAGTGGAAACTACAGCACACAGATTTTCCAGTTATTTCCCAACTTGCTCTTTTTGTTACTTTAAAGAATGAATGTAGTTAAAATGTCCCAGGGGGATCAAGCTGGACAGCTTAAGTTCCTGCTGAAGCGTGTTCCAGGTTGAGGGGGCAGAGTATGATAAGGTCTTTTTTCCAAGTTCCTTGCGAATTGAGGGGACGGACAGAGTGATGTAGTTCTGAGATGGTAGCCCACAGCTGTACTGTGTGATATGTAAGTGGATATGTAGATGGGCAGCAGTCCAAGCAAAGATGTTGAGATGAATTTGTACCAGTGCAGAGATCTGCGCATTGATGGTGATGTCCAGTTGACTAGAGAGTACAGTGTGCAATGGTGTGTGAGGGTGAATGCGGTTAATGCAGTCACTGTATTGGACCATGGAATGATTCTGGTCCTAGTAACAGCACAAGACTAACTGGTTCACTTTGATCGTACCAAAGAGAAACAAATACAAATAAAATGATGAATTCATAAGTAATAAAAAGCCCTCAGGCGGTGGCTAACGTTAGAACACTTTAGATACAGGTTCAGTTTATTCTGCTCCACATCCCTGAACAGGAGAAGCAGTTTAGAAGGAAGAAACAAGCTTATTAGCATATTTCCCAGCATGCACTGCTCGTTTCTTCTGGTGATTGGGATCCGCTCCACTCATGCTACACCCTTCCACCAAGTTTCATGAAAACTGGGGCAGTAGTTTAATCCTGCAGACAGACAGACATGAGCTCCTTGACGGACATAATTAAGAATAAAGAATAAAGTGCAGTAAAAAAACAATATTTGCCACTAACATGTGCTGAGTAGAAGTGTAAAGTAGCTGACAATGGGAATAAGTAAAGTACAAGTACTTCAGCTTGCACTTGAATAAATGTACTTAGTTACTTTCCTCGCCCCACATATACATGTGTACTACAGTCACTTCATTTCCACAAAGTTTTATCTTCTGCTGCTGGTTTATTTGCTGTTAACAGCAGTTTGTGTTTCCACTTGTGAACCTCGGGATGTAGAATTCATCACAGTGCTGAAACCTGATCACGTTCGTTCCTGGGGGCCTCCCTCGTCCTCCCTCGTCCTCCCTCGTCCTCCCCGCTCAACGTTTATGGTCCAGTGTGCTCCAGTTACAGCTCCGAGGCCGAAGCCAGACGGCACTTTACTGCAGCCAACTCCAGCATTCCTCTGCTTTTGTCACAGCCACACTGCTGCTGCTCCACGCTGCTGCTGCTCCTCCACGCTGCTACTGCTCCTCCACCCTGCTGCTCCACGCTGCTGGTGCTGCTCCTCCACGCTGCTGCTGCTCTATCACGCTGCTGCTGCAAGCTGCTGCTGCAAGCTGCTGCTGATGCTGCTGATGCTGCTCCACGCTGCTGCTGCTGCCCCACACTGCTGCTGCTGCTCCGCGCTGCTGCTGCTGTGGAGGAAACAGAAG
>NC_041360.1:26908151-26910651 GCF_900634415.1 Cottoperca gobio
CACGTCATCTATTGCCCGTCTGTCCCCCTTTAATTGTGGGGTTTGTTTTAGGGAGATTTTCCTTGTGTGGTGCGAGGGTCTAAGGACAGAGGGGGTCGTATGTACAGTCTGTAAACACTGAGACTAATGTGTCATTTGTGATATTGGGCTCTTAAAAAAAATGTATGTAGGTCTCTAAGGGTTGAATCAGCCCAGAGTTGTGTAAATATTAAACGATCAGCTCCAGTATAATCTTCATGTTATACTAACACGTGTCTGATGCTGTAGCACTAATGTAGCCTGAAGCAGAGAAGAGGAACTCACTTCTTTCTAACTCCACACCTCCAGATGTTTCTACTTTTCAAATTGTTGTCTTCAACATACGCTGACTCAAGTGACATCACTTAAGGACATTTACCAGATGTACAACATGCAGTAGAAGAAGTTCCCAACACGTGGAAACACACACTGTAGATCATCAGTAGTATTAACACTGGTGGTGATCTGGATCTGGATATTCCTCCATCTCGGTGGTCTGATTACCCACAGACAGCAAACGCCTCGCATGTGTAAAGAATGTGTTTCTGCCATCTCTGAAAATAGTCGTGTTTTTACGACTATTTTCAGAGATGGCAGAAACACATTCTTTATTCCCTCCTGTTATCGTCATCATTCATCATTGTTTAATTTTTGCCACATAACAGCAGCATCCTTTCAGCCTCCATCCCTCACCGGACCACGCCGCGCTATATTTGTCTCTTTAATGAGGAAGGGGGCATTCCAGAGGCTTTCTGGGTAATTGTAGCGTCTGGCACAAAGGCATCCAGGGAGGGGGGGAGGGAGAGTGTGGGTCTCACCGGGCCTCCAGCGCCAAACTCGGGTTTACTTTCCTCCCAATCCAGAGGGCAACATCATCCTTCAGACGGCCCAAGTTTGTTTCGTCGGATGAAGTTTACAACGAGAAGAGAACGCGGGAGCCGCACTGTGACGGGGTTATGGTCCCCGTAACGAGGCAGACTCTGGTGTCGGGTACCGGCTGTGAAACGGGGCGCCGCTACAGGCTCGGGTGTCCCACACTCTGATCAGTAATTGTATTTACCTTGTCTCTGTCTTCCCTCCATTAAGGGCGGTAATGAGACGAGTTGTGAGCTGAGGAGCTCTCCGTTGATGGCGATCCGGAGGATTCTTAATAGACAGCTGTTGTGTGCGGCATCAAGAGAAGTCCTGCTGATCTGTCTGACAGCTGTGACCCGCTGCAGGCCGGCACAACACCGGGCCAACGCCGGCCCTGCACGCTCAACATATCCCACCTCTGAGATGAGACATGAAACTGACTTTAATCCATCAGGGTGAACTGTCGTTGTGAGTGTAGAAGAACAAGCTCAGTATCGAGAAGAATACAGTATCACTGGTGGAACATATTTTAATTATATACAATTAGTATTTCTGAGTATTTCACAAGAAAACTCCAAGGCACTCACTTTTTAATAAATTAAAATGCCTTTATTGTAATGGCTAACAACAAACAGCAAACAACCAACAGCTAACAACTAACAACCAACAGCTAACAGCTAACAATTAACAACTAACAACTAACAACTAACAGCTAACAGCTAACAACTAACAACTGACAATTAACTGCTAATAACTAACAGCTAACAGCATAGGCTACAGAAAACAACTAACAGCTAACAGCTAACAGCATAGGCTACAGAAAACAACTAACAGCTAACAACTGACAATTAACTGCTAATAACTAACAGCTAACAGCTAACAGCATAGGCTACAGAAAACAACTAACAGCTAACAGCTAACAGCATAGGCTACAGAAAACAACTAACAGCTAACAGCTAACAACTAACAGCATAGACGACAGAAAACAGCTAACAGCTAACAACTAACAACTAACAATTAACAACTAACAACAAATAGTTAACTGCTAACAACGAACAGCTAACAGCTCCAGAAAGAGAAGATGGAAGCTGCCAATTGCCTAAAAAAGCTGAAGTTTGACAAAATGTTCACAAAGTCTGATGTTACGAAAAATATAGTCCCAGACCAAAACAACCAGGTGACGTCTGAGAGATCAAAGAAGATGAACACTGAAGACCAGACGAAGGTGAACCAGATGGAGGAGCAGATCCACCTGAGAGACCTGTTCACAAAGGAGAAGGAGGCTCTCTCTCAGACGCTCACAGAGGCCTCAAACATGTTGTTGAGCAAAAATGATGAACTCATACTGACCAAGAAAGCCTGGCAGGTCAAATTCAACGTTATGGAGACGTCTGCACAGGACCTGGCAGAGAAAAACTTTAGCTAGCTGAACGCCAGAAGATGGTGAATAAGGTGGAGGAGCAGATCCACCAGAGACACTGAAATCCCTGATATAAATATAAATATATTCCTGATCCACACAGTCCATCACTAATATGTAGTCAGATGTGTTATTTTCAACAGTTCATTCCCACTCTTAGGGAAACTAACTTTCTTGTGAACATCGTTGGCTAAAATAATCAAATAA
>NC_041360.1:26915651-26988151 GCF_900634415.1 Cottoperca gobio
AAAGTCCTGATTAAAGACTGACAAAGTCCTGATAAAAGCCAGACAAAGTCCTGATAAAACCCCGACAAAGTCCTGATAAAACCCCGACAAAGTCCTGATTAAAGCCCGACAAAGTCCTGATAAAACCCCGACAAAGTCCTGATAAAACCCCGACAAAGTCCTGATAAAAGACCGACAAAGTCCCGATTAAAGACTGACAAAGTCCTGATTAAAGACTGACAAAGTCCTGATTAAAGACTGACAAAGTCCTGATTAAAGACTGACAAAGTCCTGATTAAAGACCGACAAAGTCCTGATAAAACCCCGACAAAGTCCTGATTAAAGACCGACAAAGTCCCGATTAAAGACTGACAAAGTCCTGATTAAAGACTGACAAAGTCCTGATAAAAGACTGACAAAGTCCTGATTAAAGCCCGACAAAGTCCTGATAAAACCCCGACAAAGTCCTGATAAAAGCCAGACAAAGTCCTGATAAAAGCCAGACAAAGTCCTGACTAAAGACTGACAAAGTCCTGATTAAAGACTGACAAAGTCCTGATAAAAGACTGACAAAGTCCTGATTAAAGCCCGACAAAGTCCTGATAAAACCCCGACAAAGTCCTGATAAAAGCCAGACAAAGTCCTGATAAAAGCCAGACAAAGTCCTGACTAAAGACTGACAAAGTCCTGATTAAAGACCGACAAAGTCCTGATAAAACCCCGACAAAGTCCTGATAAAAGCCAGACAAAGTCCTGATTAAAGACTGACAAAGTCCTGATTAAAGACCGACAAAGTCCTGATAAAACCCCGACAAAGTCCTGATTAAAGACCGACAAAGTCCCGATTAAAGACTGACAAAGTCCTGATTAAAGACCGACAAAGTCCTGATAAAACCCCGACAAAGCCCTGATTAAAGACCGACAAAGTCCTGATAAAACCCAGACAAAGTCCTGATAAAAGCCCGACAAAGTCCTGATAAAACCCCGACAAAGTCCTGATAAAAGCCAGACAAAGTCCTGATTAAAGACTGACAAAGTCCTGATTAAAGACTGACAAAGTCCTGATAAAAGCCAGACAAAGTCCTGATAAAAGCCAGACAAAGTCCTGATTAAAGACTGACAAAGTCCTGATAAAAGCCCGACAAAGTCCTGATAAAAGACTGACAAAGTCCTGATTAAAGACCGACAAAATTCTGATTAAAGACCGACAAAGTCCTGATAAAAGACTGACAAAGTCTTGATTAAAGACTGACAAAGTCCTGATTAAAGACTGACAAAGTCCTGATAAAAGACTGACAAAGTCCTGATTAAAGACCGACAAAATCCTGATTAAAGACCGACAAAGTCCTGATAAAAGACTGACAAAGTCCTGATAAAAGACCGACAAAGTCCTGATTAAAGACCGACAAAATCCTGATTAAAGACCGACAAAATCCTGATTAAAGACTGACAAAGTCCTGATAAAAGACTGACAAAGTCCTGATTAAAGACCGACAAAATCCTGATTAAAGATTGACAAAATCCTGATTAAAGACTGACAAAGTCCTGATTAAAGACTGAAAAAGTCCTGATAAAACCCAGACAAAGTCCTGATTAAAGACTGACAAAGTCCTGATTAAAGACTGACAAAGTCCTGATTAAAGACTGACAAAGTCCTGATTAAAGACCTACAAAGTCCTGATTAAAGACTGACAAAGTCCTGATTAAAGACCGACAAAATCCTGATAAAAGACTGACAAAGTCCTGATAAAAGACTGACAAAGTCCTGATAAAAGACTGACAAAGTCATGATTAAAGACCGACAAAATCCTGATTAAAGACTGACAAAATCCTGATTAAAGACCGACAAAATCCTGATTAAAGACTGACAAAGTCCTGATAAAAGACTGACAAAGTCCTGATTAAAGACCGACAAAATCCTGATTAAAGACCGACAAAGTCCTGATTAAAGACTGAAAAAGTCCTGATAAAACCCAGACAAAGTCCTGATTAAAGACTGACAAAGTCCTGATTAAAGACTGACAAAGTCCTGATTAAAGACTGACAAAGTCCTGATTAAAGACCTACAAAGTCCTGATTAAAGACTGACAAAGTCCTGATTAAAGACCGACAAAATCCTGATAAAAGACCGACAAAGTCCTGATAAAAGACTGACAAAGTCCTGATAAAAGCCAGACAAAGTCCTGATTAAAGACTGACAAAGTCCTGATTAAAGACTGACAAAGTCCTGATTAAAGACCGACAAAATCCTGATTAAAGACTGACAAAATCCTGATAAAAGACCGACAAAGTCCTGATAAAAGCCAGACAAAATCCTGATTAAAGACTGACAAAGTCCTGATTAAAGACCGACAAAATCCTGATTAAAGACTGACAAAATCCTGATAAAAGACCGACAAAGTCCTGATAAAAGCCAGACAAAATCCTGATTAAAGACTGACAAAGTCCTGATTAAAGACCGACAAAATCCTGATTAAAGACCTACAAAGTCCTGATTAAAGACTGACAAAGTCCTGATTAAAGACCGACAAAATCCTGATAAAAGACCGACAAAGTCCTGATAAAAGACTGACAAAGTCCTGATAAAAGCCAGACAAAGTCCTGATTAAAGACTGACAAAGTCCTGATTAAAGACTGACAAAGTCCTGATTAAAGACTGACAAAATCCTGATAAAAGACCGACAAAGTCCTGATAAAAGACTGACAAAGTCCTGATAAAAGCCAGACAAAGTCCTGATAAAAGACTGACAAAATCCTGATTAAAGACTGACAAAGTCCTGATTAAAGACTGACAAAGTCCTGATTAAAGACTGACAAAGTCCTGATTAAAGACCGACAAAATCCTGATTAAAGACCGACAAAGTCCTGATTAAAGCCAGACAAAATCCTGATTAAAGACTGACAAAGTCCTGATAAAAGACTGACAAAGTCCTGATAAAACCCCGACAAAGTCCTGATTAAAGACTGACAAAGTCCTGATTAAAGACTGACAAAGTCCTGATTAAAGACCGACAAAGTCCTGATTAAAGACCGACAAAGTCCTGATTAAAGACTGACAAAGTCCTGATAAAAGACTGACAAAATCCTGATTAAAGACAGACAAAGTCCTGATAAAAGACTGACAAAGTCCTGATTAAAGACTGACAAAGTCCTGATTAAAGACCGACAAAGTCCTGATTAAAGACCGACAAAGTCCTGATTAAAGACCGACAAAGTCCTGATAAAAGACTGACAAAATCCTGATTAAAGACAGACAAAGTCCTGATAAAAGACTGACAAAGTCCTGATAAAACCCCGACAAAGTCCTGATTAAAGACTGACAAAGTCCTGATTAAAGACCGACAAAGTCCTGATTAAAGACCGACAAAGTCCTGATTAAAGACCGACAAAGTCCTGATAAAAGACTGATAAAAGCCCGATAAGAGATTCCGACAAGATAAAATAAAAACCAGCTGAACTCTTTTATTCCTCCAGCATCAGCCTGAACAACACGCAGCTCTGTTAGCTAACAACGCTCACTCTTATATGTCTGATGTCTTTAATTATGAGTGTATTGTGATCCTTTTGTGTTTTGTCATTTTTATTATGGTGTCTGAATCTGATTTTGCAGAATAATTGCAGTGAATAAATATTCTTCTTCTTCTCTTTCAATAATCATCTCACGACTGCTCAGATTTATGTGGCGTCCTTTAGGAGGGCCCGACCCCTCGGTTAGGAACCGCTGGATTAAGTTAGCTAACTGTATATAAAGCAGGGCTGTAAATATTGTTTTCATTATCAATACATCTGCCATCCACTACTTAATCGTTTGGTCTATGAAATGTCAGAAAATAGTGAAGAGTCCAGGTGATGTGTTTAAATGTCTTGTTGTGTCCAAAGATATTAACTTTATTATAAAACTGAGAAAAGGAGCGATGTATTTCAGATACAGGACTTTTACTTGTAACATAGTACTTCTGCATGGTGGTTTCGGTACTTTCACCTAAGTACAGGATTGGAATACTTTAAAAGTTTATTGCAGATGATCATCAGGATAAAGAGGACCATATTGATCCACTGTTTCACATAATAAAGTGACTCGTGCTATTAAAGATCATCTAAAAGCTGCAGCTTCCTGATGTTGAATACAAAGCGTGAATACTGACTGCCTGCATGTTCACATGGTTATTATTTTGTTATATAACTTGTGTTGTTTTCGTGGCTGCAGCTCGGAGATCAAACGCACCGGATGAACTTGAGCAGCTGACCGGGAAACAGTTGATCCCTGCGAGCTAAATTTATCCTCCGTTGAAGGTTCAGGTCGGCTGGAAGGAGACGAACGCTGCGGCCATCAGTTTATTATAATTATTGTTATATTCCACCTCTGCAGCCCGCTGTGGTGTCAGTCAAGTGTCCGAACTGTGCTTCTCCTCTCAGTGTGAGAATCACCGGGCGGGGACATGGCTGAGCCCGCAGAGAAGAGGTTAAAGAGCAGCCTGCCGACGTGCAGAGCGCACCGGAGCTCCGCGGGCAGCCGGGCCGGACACAACCTGCAGGCCGCCGTGGAGGAGGCTCTGTGCGGGGTGAGCAGCCTGCTGTGGGACGGAGCGTACCGGCTGCAGGCTCTGGTAGGAGACACAAGCATCCAGCATGGAGCTCTGTGTACATTCACTGCGACTGTAGGCATACTTAAGTACACATTCAAGGTACTTTTAGGCCATTTTATGCAACTTTATACTTCTGCTCCACTACATCTCAGAGGGAAACATCGCACTTTTTACTGCACTACATTTGTCTAACGGCTTTAGTTAGTATTAACATTTAATATAATATTCTAAAACTTCAGTATAAGTCCAAACGTCTAAAAGTATTTATTATTCAGAATAATTTGTCATATTATTGGATTATATTTAATAATAATAATAATAATAATAATAATAATAATAATAAATTGGATTTGTATAGCGCTCTACAAACTCTAAGACCCTTTCATTTATTGATGCATTAATGTGTTCATCACTTTAATGTTGCAGCTGTTTTATTTAATTTACTTAATGTACTGCTGAGTAGTTTAATCTACCATAATTCATCATAATATATCAGTTGATTATATTAAGTCTGCAAAGTAATTAAACTTCAGACACATGTAGTGCAGTAAAGAGTCCAATACCTCTGACATGTAGAAGTACAAGTTGCATTAAATGGAAAATTCTCCTCTTCTTCAGCTGGAAGATGATGTCACAAAGCTGGAAACTGTGTTTCTGAGGAACTCATGAAAAGTTGACTTTTTAGAGACAAAGATACAAAAACATGATCTTATAGAATCTGATGCATCGTGTAGATTAAACTACCAACAGGATGTAAAGGAGGGGAAACATCTGCAGCAGGAACATGTAACACACACATTAATGTAACAGGAACATGTAACACACACATTAATGCAACAGGAACATGTAACACACACATTAATGTAACAGGAACATGTAACACACACATTAATGTAACAAGAACATGTAACACACACATTAATGTAACAGGAACATGTAACACACACATTAATGTAACAGGAACATGTAACACACACATTAATGTAACAAGAACATGTAACACACACATTAATGTAACAGGAACATGTAACACACACATTAATGTAACAGGAACATGTAACACACACATTAATGTAACAGGAACATGTAACACACACATTAATGCAACAGGAACATGTAACACACACATTAATGTAACAGGAACATGTAACACACACATTAATGTAACAAGAACATGTAACACACACATTAATGTAACAGGAACATGTAACACACACATTAATGTAACAGGAACATGTAACACACACATTAATGTAACAAGAACATGTAACACACACATTAATGTAACAGGAACATGTAACACACACATTAATGCAACAGGAACATGTAACACACACATTAATGTAACAGGAACATGTAACACACACATTAATGCAACAGGAACATGTAACACACACATTAATGTAACAGGAACATGTAACACACACATTAATGTAACAGGAACATGTAACACACATTAATGCAGCAGGAACATGTAACACACACATTAATGCAACAGGAACATGTAACACACACATTAATGTAACAGGAACATGTAACACACACATTAATGTAACAGGAACATGTAACATACACATTAATGTAACAGGAACATGTAACACACATTAATGTAACAGGAACATGTAACACACACATTAATGTAACAGGAACATGTAACACACACATTAATGTAACAGGAACATGTAACACACACATTAATGTAGCAGGAACATGTAACACACACATTAATGTAACAGGAACATGTAACACACACATTAATGTAACAGGAACATGTAACACACACATTAATGTAACAGGAACATGTAACACACACATTAATGTAACAGGAACATGTAACACACACATTAATGTAACAGGAACATGTAACACACACATTAATGCAACAGGAACATGTAACACACACATTAATGTAACAGGAACATGTAACACACACATTAATGTAACAGGAACATGTAACACACACACATTAATGTAACAGGAACATGTAACACACACATTAATGCAGCAGGAACATGTAACACACACATTAATGCAGCAGGAACATGTAACACACACATTAATGCAACAGGAACATGTAACACACACATTAATGTAACAGGAACATGTAACACACACATTAATGTAACAGGAACATGTAACACACACATTAATGTAACAGGAACATGTAACACACACATTAATGCAACAGGAACATGTAACACACACATTAATGTAACAGGAACATGTAACACACACATTAATGTAACAGGAACATGTAACACACACACATTAATGTAACAGGAACATGTAACACACACATTAATGCAGCAGGAACATGTAACACACACATTAATGCAGCAGGAACATGTAACACACACATTAATGCAACAGGAACATGTAACACACACATTAATGTAACAGGAACATGTAACACACACATTAATGTAACAGGACTACACATTATGTACAGGACATGTACACACATTAATGCAACAGGAACATGTAACACACACATTAATGCAACAGGAACATGTAACACACACATTAATGCAACAGGAACATGTAACACACACATTAATGTAACAGGAACATTAATGTAACAGGAACATGTAAAACACACATTAATGCAACAGGAACATGTAACACACACATTAATGTAACAGGAACATGTAACACACACATTAATGCAACAGGAACATGTAACACACACATTAATGTAACAGGAACATGTAACACACACATTAATGCAACAGGAACATGTAACACACACATTAATGTAACAGGAACATGTAACACACACATTAATGTAACAGGAACATGTAACACACACATTAATGCAACAGGAACATGTAACACACACATTAATGCAACAGGAACATGTAACACACACATTAATGCAACAGGAACATGTAACACACACATTAATGTAACAGGAACATTAATGTAACAGGAACATGTAAAACACACATTAATGCAACAGGAACATGTAACACACACATTAATGTAACAGGAACATTAATGTAACAGGAACATGTAACACACACATTAATGCAACAGGAACATGTAACACACACATTAATGTAACAGGAACATGTAACACACACATTAATGTAACAGGAACATGTAACACACACACATTAATGTAACAGGAACATGTAACACACACATTAATGCAGCAGGAACATGTAACACACACATTAATGCAGCAGGAACATGTAACACACACATTAATGCAACAGGAACATGTAACACACACATTAATGTAACAGGAACATGTAACACACACATTAATGTAACAGGAACATGTAACACACACATTAATGCAACAGGAACATGTAACACACACATTAATGCAACAGGAACATGTAACACACACATTAATGCAACAGGAACATGTAACACACACATTAATGTAACAGGAACATTAATGTAACAGGAACATGTAAAACACACATTAATGCAACAGGAACATGTAACACACACATTAATGTAACAGGAACATTAATGTAACAGGAACATGTAACACACACATTAATGTAACAGGAACATGTAACACACACATTAATGTGCAGCAGCTTTGTGTCCTTCTCATTATTGTGCACTCATGTGTGTACGTGACACTGATGAACATGTCCAGGTTTGAGCTGTTGACACGTGTGCAGTGCATTATGGGATACTGAGGTCCAAATAGTTCAGGCTGGTGGAATCATAAATGGGCGTCTTCTCATTCCTCTTCTCTCCTGCAGGCCAAAGTGTTTGAGCGGGACGACGTCGCGCTGCCCCGTGTCGCTTCTTTCTTCCACCAGGAGGCGCTGAAGCATGAGGAGGAGGCCGAGGCCATGCTGGGCTACCTGGCTGAGAGAGGCGGCAACTACTGCGGCAAAGACATCCAGGTAAACACGACTACTTCAGCCGCAGGTGGAGGAAGTGTCACTGCAGTAAACGTACCAACTGCAGTAAACGTACCGACAGCACTCTGTGAAAACACTGATAATGAAATATAATAATTGGTTGTGTCTCATTAAATTAGTCGTACACACAGGACCGACTTCTAAACGTCGCTGTTTGTAAGCCCCATAAATAATGTGGGGTTGTAATCCACTAGCATTGCTAACATTAGCTAACAAAGCTTGTTATGCATCAGAGGTTCATGCAGAATTATGCAGAATTACATTACATTACATTACATTACAGCAGATGCTCTTATCCAGAGCAACTTACATTGAACTAAGTGCTCAGTGGTACAATGGTGGCAGCCTGGTATTGAACTCCCGACCTTCTAGTGTTTTGTTTTGGAAGGCGTACCACTAGCCCTTTTTATTGACTTTACTTGTGTTATTGGAGTTTGCATCATTTCAATACTTTATAAACTGTAAACAATGCTTCAAATCATTTAGGATTTAAGGTTTTGTGTGTAACAGTCATAAAGGTAAAAGGTAATATTATAATAATAATAATAGTAAAAGTACAAGTGAGGATACGTTTGTGAGGATTGTGCAGTCGTTGAGTAAACTGTGTTACTGTCAGAGGTCAGAGGTCAAAGGTCATGGTCGAGGCGCTTCAGCAGTGCGGGGGGCGGGGGGAGGGGGGGGGTGGTGCATGTATGACTTGATTTGTGGATCCATTTTGAAACAAAATGTATGATCTGAACTTTATCTGTGAGACAGAGAAGCTGCAGTCTGTAACAGCGATCTCGTTTTACTCTCAAAACGTCCCATCAGCAGGATTTATTTCTCCTCCTGCGCCGTCCTTCATGTTGTCAGAGCAGGTGTCTCTGTCTCTGTGTTTTCTCTTCCAACTGGCAGTGATCTCATCTTCATTGCGGCCGGGCGTCAGTGATAGGACGGGCGGGGTGAAGATACCAAGAGGGCGGAGGAGGAGGGAGGGAAGGGGAGGGGTAAACCCCCGGAGAGCTGGCCCCCCGACTCTGGCCCAAAGCCGGTCAGGGTGTACATTTCCCCCCCTGAGTTCCGGAAAATTGGCGAGATTAATGCTGCGGCAGAGGGACGGCGGTGCTGATGGCGTTTCCAGATGGCCGAGCGGCAGTGGCGTTGGCGCGTCGCAGCGTGGCCCCCGACCGCCGGCCCGGGTTTATGAGTCGTGTAAAATCGTTTGAGGGCCGAGGCCCCGGGCCAGTCAGCAGCAGTTTGGGACACCTTGTTATCCGTCTCTCAGTGTGGCGTGGACCTCGACCAGACGCCTCGCCGTCCTTTAATAGCGCGCCGCTTCGATTCAGTTTAGCTCCATTTTATTCCGTCATGTTTTGGGCCTGAATCTGATGTTCCATCTTGTTTATGTAGAAGCCAAAGATCTTTAGTTGCACAGCTGAGAGCTACTGATCCTCCGCCGGTCAACTCAGGTCAGTGGATCCAGAAACATGCAGGAGACTGAGAATCAAGTGGAACTGTGAGTGTTAATGTGAAGAATAATAAAGCAGAAGGGGAAGATTGTTTCTCACATCTTGAGAATAAAGATGAAATGTCAAACTTTCAGTGTGCAGGGACGAGAAAAACAAGTTCATTTTGAGAAGAGAGTCAAAATATCGAGAACAAATTTGACATTTCAGGATTAAAGTGAATTTTTTTAGACATTTCGACTTCATTCTTGAAATGCAAAATAAAAACGTATTAAATGTTCCCCCTCCCGCCTGGCTGTCACTCTTCAGAAGAGCTGTGTAGAACATTTTGTTCTGCACAGATTATGATGAAGAGAGAAACTTTCAGTGGAGCAAAAGGTTTGCTGAGCGTCTCATGAGGAAGATCAGGAAAGATGATCTCAGGTTGGTTTTAATTGTCAACATGATCACTGTTCCTGAAACGTGCGTGTCCGTGTGCAGCACAAAGAAGAACCCGTTAAACTGTCTTTGCTGTAGTTTATCGCTCAGACATTAATCTTTGATTTCCAGAAGCCGAGCTGCGAGGCCGTCTGCGCGGTGCTGCCGGCTCTGGACCTGCTGCTGCTGCAGCTGCAGGAGGAGGTCGGCGTCCTGGTGGAGCTGAGCCAGCTCGCCCGCAGCCACGGGGACCCGCACACCGCCAGCGTCGTGAAGAGCCACTTTCTGACGCCGCGGGTCGACCGCCTCAAAGTGCTGGGAGACCTGCTCACCTGCGCCCGCCGGGTGGGCTGCACCAACGGGCCCACGGGGGGGCTCGGGGAGTTCCTCCTGAACGAGCTGCAGGAGGAACTCACCAGATGATCCGTCCGTCAAACAAAGTCTCCATTTAGAAGTTCTTCTTCTGTGTTTGAAAACGTAATTTCTCCAAAGACAATTAGCTTGTTAGCCATTAGGTTGTTAGCCATTAGCTTGTTAGCCATCTTCCCCAGAGTGCAGACAGATATTAGTGTCATCTCATTGCCCCCAGTAAAGTGTAGCCTAGCTTAGCACAACGACTGGAAGCAGGGGAACCTCATGTCATGTATGTTTGTCGTGTGTTTGTGCTTCGTCATCACTTTTACTGTTAGTTTTGTTGGAGAAACACTTTGATAAATAAGAAAACTAGAAAAACATCGTCCAGGCTGTGTTTAGCGTAGCTTAGCACAAACTGCTAGCTTGGATCTTTTAAAAGAAAAACAAACTCCAGAGTTGTCTGGTCTACATGTTGCATCTTTATAACACAGAACACACATTTGATAATCTGAATTTAATTTAATTTATACACCCGTTCAATAAACTGGACCGGCATCAAGTGCCAATCGCCAACGCCGTGCCCGCTTCTGTGCGGTCCAAACAGGAAAATGTAAGACATTCAATTATGCTGCGAAAACTAAGTGCGAAAATTCTGATTTTTTTAAAAAGATTTCGAAAGTTCGCAAATGAATTAAAGCAAAATGCAACAAAGTGCAACGTAAACAGATTTAGTGACTTCAACAGAAATGAACATGAACCAGTTTCTCAGATTGTTTTCTATTGTTAGAACTTGCTGTTTATCTCCAACTCCTGACTATCGTATTGCAGATTTGCTCCAACATGGCGGCTGGAGTGGGAGGCCGCTGCAGAACAGTCGTACGGCATCAGACCGTCGACTCTAAAGAACCTCTAAGTTAACTATGAACACAAGATGTGTCGGAGACTGAAGGTGCAAGAAATAAATGCTTAAAAACTAAATTGTAGCGCCCCGGCAGCGGCAGCTCACCCGGCAGCTCACCCGGCAGCTCACCCGGCAGCGGCAGCTCACCCGGCAGCTCACCCGGCAGCTCACCCGGCAGCTCACCCGGCAGCTCACCCGGCAGCTCACCCGGCAGCTCACAGGCGGCCCATGTACAAAGGCTGAGTCCTGCCACAGCGGCCCGTGGTTCGAGTCTGACCCGTGGACATTTGCTGTATGTCGTCCCCCTTCTCTCTCTCCCATATTTTGAAGATTTATTTGAGGAATTTAAACTTGTTTCAGTTATTTCATGAACAATAATAATATTTTAATGTTCAGTAAGCAGCTGTATAGAACTCTAGACATTTATTTTTTTAGTCGACTAAATAATTTGCAAAATTGTAAACTGACACTTTCTAAGTATTTCTAAGTATTTCTAAGTATTTATACACAGTATTTGTTTTCCTACGGTTGTACTGCGTCTTCTGTGCACATAGAAATGTCACTTTAGTTCCTATCATTTATTCACCATGTATTCAGTGTTTTTATCATTTATTCACCATGTATTCAGTGTTTTTATCATTTATTCACCATGTATTCAGTGTTTTTATCATTTATTCACTATGTATTCAGTGTTTTTATCATTTATTCACCATGTATTCAGTGTTTTTATCATTTATTCACCATGTATTCAGTGTTTTTATCATTTATTCACCATGTATTCAGTGTTTTTATCATTTATTCACCATGTATTCAGTGTTTTTATCATTTATTCACCATGTATTCAGTGTTTTTATCATTTATTCACTATGTATTCAGTGTTTTTATCATTTATTCATCATGTATTCAGTGTTTTTATCATTTATTCATCATGTATTCAGTGTTTTTATCATTTATTCACTATGTATTCAGTGTTTTTATCATTTATTCACCATGTATTCAGTGTTTTTATCATTTATTCACCATGTATTCAGTGTTGTTTATCATTTATTCACCATGTATTCAGTGTTTTTATCATTTATTCACCATGTATTCAGTGTTTTTATCATTTATTCACTATGTATTCAGTGTTTTTATCATTTATTCATCATGTATTCAATGTTTTATCATTTATTCACTATGTATTCAGTGTTTTTTATCATTTATTCACCATGTATTCAGTGTTTTTATCATTTATTCACCATGTATTCAGTGTTTTTATCATTTATTCACCATGTATTCAGTGTTTTTATCATTTATTCACCATGTATTCAGTGTTTTTATCATTTATTCACCATGTATTCAGTGTTTTTATCATTTATTCACTATGTATTCAGTGTTTTTATCATTTATTCACCATGTATTCAGTGTTTTTATCATTTATTCACCATGTATTCAGTGTTTTTATCATTTATTCATCATGTATTCAGTGTTTTTATCATTTATTCACCATGTATTCAGTGTTTTTATCATTTATTCACCATGTATTCAGTGTTTTTATCATTTATTCATCATGTATTCAGTGTTTTTATCATTTATTCACCATGTATTCAGTGTTTTTATCATTTATTCACCATGTATTCAGTGTTTTTATCATTTATTCACCATGTATTCAGTGTTTTTATCATTTATTCACCATGTATTCAGTGTTTTTATCATTTATTCACCATGTATTCAGTGTTTTTATCATTTATTCACTATGTATTCAGTGTTTTTATCATTTATTCACCATGTATTCAGTGTTTTTATCATTTATTCACCATGTATTCAGTGTTTTTATCATTTATTCACCATGTATTCAGTGTTTTTATCATTTATTCATCATGTATTCAGTGTTTTTATCATTTATTCACTATGTATTCAGTGTTTTTATCATTTATTCACTATGTATTCAGTGTTTTTATCATTTATTCACCATGTATTCAGTGTTTTATCATTTATTCACCATGTATTCAGTGTTTTTATCATTTATTCACTATGTATTCAGTGTTTTTATCATTTATTCATCATGTATTCAGTGTTTTTATCATTTATTCACCATGTATTCAGTGTTTTTATCATTTATTCACCATGTATTCAGTGTGTTATCACATATTCCTGTTTTGTTCAGAGTGTGAAGGAGACGCCATGATGGGAAACTCTCTGTTTGTTGTGCTCTTTGTAATAAAGAAAGAAAAGTCACAAAGATGTAAAACATTTGTTATTTATTGTTAGAATGTGAAGTTGGTCTTCACAGCTCTGCATGTTACATCCTGAGCAAGTCTGAAAGTTGTCCAGATAAAGGTTTCAATGTTTTGAGAGTAAAGTTAGAACACCAGGTGATTTAAAGGGTCATATAAATGTACAGGTAAATAAACATCATATCGCAGCATCATTTCAGACTTTGACTTCTAGACTTCTTTCCTTTTGTTTGAGTGTTTAATAAACCTTTATTAGCAGCTAACAACATTAACAAGGGAGACTCTAGATGTCCCCTGGAAATGTTAAGACATTAAGACAATTCCTTTTTAAATATGCAAATGAGGAATTATGTAAAACTAACTTTGGGGGATTTAGGAGAACTCGACAGACACAAACACACAAAGTTCTTAAGAAAAACTCCTGAATGTGGATTTTGATGTTTTCTTTCCACGTGTTCTGGAAGATAAATATCCCAAAATCTCAAACTGGAGCGTGACTGTCTTCCTGTAGTGTCGAAATCTGTGATTTAAAGGGTCATTCTGCAGTTTCTGCTCATATAATAATTTATTTACAGCTGAATGTACATTTACAGCATAAGTTCAGACTTTAACTTGTAGATGAAACGTTCCTTGTGTTTGAGTGTGTTGAACTTGTGTTTAGAAGCACAACACTGGCTTTAATGAAGCTTTATTAGCAGCTACAAACACTAACAACTTGTGTTGCGTTGTTGTCGGGGGTTAGGGTCCCGTATTAAAAGACCTGTCAATCATTTGTGGAGTGATAGTGATAATCCTTTGAGTAGAGGGTTCGAATATTTTCTCAAACACTTAAAGCATCCACACAGTCCAGCTTCTAACCATCTGTCACGTTTGACTGGCAGAGGTGTGGGTGGTGCGTTCAGGGGGTGAGACGCTGCAGCGCCCCCCGGCGGCAGCCTCGGTGCACTGCAGGGCCTCAAACTGCTGCACATTAAAACCAATAATCTGCATTTGAATGTTTCAGCTGAGAGGTGAGTGAACCTCGCGTGCAAAATAAACTCATTTAACTTGATTATTGTTACGACTTTTATTAATTCACACGTTCATGCAGGATATCTTTAAGAAAGGGTGAAATATGAATCCTGAAGTCTTTCTGCTCATTGTAGACTTTTACTTTCAAACTAAAGAGAAATATTATCACTTGTGTTTCACTTTAACTGTCAAAATAACGAAGCAGCAACTTTACATTTTAATAATTATTTTCCTTCTTTATTATCCGTTATTATATATATATATATATATATATATATATATATATATATATATATATATATATATATATATATATTATAGCAGCTGAAATTAAATGAAAAACTCAAACTTCCCCTTTTTACACCTTTAAAAAAATGTTTTTACTATTTCCTTTACTTCTACTTGTAGATTTAAATAAATGAAGCATGTGGTTTTGTCACACATCAGATGTAAACTGTATTCTGTCACACATCATTTGATCATGCCTTCAATCACATTTAAAAACCTGTTTGTTTTATTTAATTTAATGTATTCTTTCCTTCCTTTCTTATTTAATTACAGTTTATTAGGCCTTAGTACATTTGTATTTACTTTTATCTACAAACCAGGTCAATGTTATTGAAATAAGTAATGTCTCCATCATATAAAGTAATATAATACATTAAATAGTAGAACATGTAATAACAACACAAGCAGCGCAGACAGCAGTGCTTCTCGTCACGTTGCCCTGTGCGGCCTCTCATCCTGCTGTTACTGCTCTGTTACTGCTCTGTTACTGCTCTGTTAGGGGTAATTGTACACTAATTACCGTGAAGTTGTAAACCCCTCCCGCTGCCTGCTGATTGGACAGACCCCGGTGGGCATCATGGTGCCGACCCCGCCCCCCGCGGGTGTCCCAGGTATAAGAATCTCCAGGTCAACAGCTGAGAGGACAGAACAGTGTGTGAAGGACTCTACATTCCCCCGAACACACTGAAGCTGCATCTTCTCTCCTTCCTCTCACCTTCTGTCCCGTCACTGGATTTGTCTTCTTCTTCGTGTGTTTTGGGACTGAACCATGGAGCTGTCGGATATCTCTTTCCCCATCCCCGCCGCCGATGAGTTCTACGACGACCCCTGCTTCAACACCAGCGACATGCACTTCTTCGAGGACCTGGACCCGCGGCTGGTGCATGTGGGCCTGCTGAAGCCGGACGACTCCTCCTCTTCGCCCTCACCCTCCCCTTCCTCCTCCTCTTCCTCCTCCCCGTCCTCCCTGCTGCACCTCCATCACCACGCCGAGGGGGAGGACGACGAGCACGTCCGCGCGCCCAGCGGGCACCACCAGGCGGGCCGCTGCCTGCTCTGGGCCTGCAAGGCCTGCAAGCGGAAGACAACCAACGCGGACCGGCGGAAGGCGGCCACAATGCGCGAGCGCCGGCGGCTCAGCAAGGTGAACGATGCGTTCGAGTCCCTGAAGCGCTGCACGTCGGCCAACCCCAACCAGCGGCTGCCCAAAGTGGAGATCCTGCGCAACGCCATCAGCTACATCGAGTCCCTGCAGGCGCTGCTGCGCGGCGGCGGCGGCGGGCAGGACGACAGCTTCTACCCGGTGCTGGAGCACTACAGCGGGGACTCCGACGCCTCCAGCCCCCGCTCCAACTGCTCCGACGGCATGGTGAGTTCAGGGACTGACAGGTGTTATAGAGAGGGGGAGAGGGGAGTGTGTCTGGCCGCTTTGGTTGCGCGTTTGAACATCTCCAGTGCGTCTTTACGCACGAAAAAGTTGCACATTTAAATTAAACTCGTTGATTTATTCTTTAAATTTCGTTCATTGTCTTTTGATTTTAACAATTTCCACGTGTCATTGTAGCCCACGAGACTTTACACACTATTACGTTTGAGTTATTAATGTATATCTTTGGGTAAATGGATTCTTGTCTCTCACCGTGTGGGCACAGTGAAGGCGCGGACCTTCAATACAACTTTGTAGTTATCTGTAATTCAAGAAGAAAATGAAAAAGACATTTAAGTCAAAAGTTTACGTTTTATTTCCTCGCGCTAGTTTTGTTGCAACATTTTCGTTTCGTGGAAACTAAATGTTTCTTTCGTTCATGTTCTTAAAACACAGCGAAGATTTACAAACTGGTGTTTTTAAAAAGGGATGTTTTATGTTTTAAGGGATGAACGGCGTATTTTAAATGCATCCAAACACATTTTATAATTTGGACACCGGATCCATTATTTGATGATTCGACTTTAATTATAAAAGTAATTAAAACATTTCAGAACAAATGTCCAAAACGTTTTATTAAACAAAACAAATAAAGATATATAAATCTGCATCATTCCTTTACAACACGCTCAATAAATATTATTGTTTAATAATTTACAGTTTTCTAAATTATTTTCTGCACGTGAGCTTTGCTGTTTTCTTCTTTTTGACATTGTAACTCGTTTTGCACGCGCTGCTTGATGATGTCATTTCTCTCTGGTTTCATCAGCGATGCAGAAATGTTTCTGGAGCTCATCTTCATCTCTTCATCTCTTCATCTCTTTATGTTTCTCTCTGCAGACGGATTTTAACGGCTCGACCTGTCAATCAAACAGAAGAGGAAGTTATGACAGCTCTTATTTCTCTGCGACTCCAAACGGTGAGAAACTGCCAGGACTTAATGTATACAATATATAATATATAATATATAATATACAATATAGAATATATATATATACATATATAATATATAATATATAATATACAATATATAATATATAATATACAATATACAATATAATAATATATAATATATAATATATAATATACAATATATAATATATAATATATAATATACAATATATAATATATAATATATAATATACAATATATATATATAATATATAATATACAATATATATATATAATATATAATATACAATATATAATATATAATATATAATATACAATATATAATATACAATATATAATATATAATATATAATATACAATATATAATATACAATATATAATATACAAATATACAATATATAATATACAATATACAATATATAATATATAATATACAATATATAATATACAATATATAATATACAATATATAATATACAATATACAATATATATATACATATACAATATACAATATATCAATATACAATATACAATATACAATATATAATATACAATATAATACTATATATACAATATATAATATACAATATACAATATATAATATATAATATACAATATACAATATACAATATACAATATATAATATACAATATATAATTAATCATTTAATAATGTAATATATATATATATATATATATATATATATATATTATAATAACGGTTCTATTAGCAGCTAACAGATAATTAGGCTATTAATTAAAACAAATTCCCTTTAGGAGGCCAATACAACACTAAAGTAAAATGTCTTTAAACTTTCTTTTAATTATGAAAAGGAGAAAGTTTTGTATTTAAAAACAAAACAACAAAATGTAAAGTCTCTAATGTTTGTTTGTTTTACTGGAAAAAACAAATACAATAAATTCATAGATTTTACTGAAAATATCACGAAAACTCAGATTTAATTCATGTTAAACTCTTTAAATTGTTTAAAATGAATACATATATATACATAATTATAAACCTCATGAGTTAATACAGAATTAATTCATGTTGAGCACTTTAACGTGAATACTGGGTTTCCACGGGAATATATATATATTACTGAAATATCTCCAGATATGAATTTAATTTGTAAAACATTTAATTTAAAATAGCTATAGTTAAAAAAGAAGAAATAAAATCACAAAGTCACAAAACATCAGGAAAATAATGATACAAACATTGATCTGTTCTACACTTCTAGAATATAATATAATATAATTATAATATATATATAATACTCAATATGTATAATATAATTAGACTATATAAGAATATATAATAATATATATAATACTCAACATGTATAATATAATATATAATAATATATATAATACTCCACATGTATAATATAATATATTTAATATATATATATATATATATATATATATATAATACTCCACATGTATAATATAATATATTTAATATATATATATATATATATAATACTCCACATGTATAATATAATATATAATAATATATATAATACTCAACATGTATAATATAATATATAATAATATATATAATACTCCACATGTATAATATAATATATAATAATATATATAATACTCCACATGTATAATATAATATATAATAATATATATAATACTCAACATGTATAATATAATATATAATAATATATATAATACTCCACATGTATAATATAATATATAATAATATATATAATACTCCACATGTATAATATAATATATAATAATATATATAATACTCCACATGTATAATATAATATATAATAATATATATAATACTCCACATGTATAATATAATATATTTAATATATATATATATATATAATACTCAATATGTATAATATAATTAGACTATATAAGAATATATAATAATATATATAATACTCCACATGTATAATATAATATATAATAATATATATAATACTCCACATGTATAATATTAATTTAATAATATATATAACATATAACATTTTAACGTGATGTTTTGTGCGCTGCAGGTCTGAAGAGTCACCGCAGCTCTGTGGTCTCCAGCCTGGACTGTCTGTCCAGCATCGTGGAGCGGATCTCCACCGACAGCAGCCTGTTGCCGGCCGCCGACGGCCCCACACCGACGGCCCCCCCCAGAGAGGCGCCGGCCCCGGGGCCCCCCCAGGCCCCCCCCCAGACCGCCAGCCAGGACCCCAACCTGATCTATCAAGTGCTATAGACCTTCACCGCCCTGTCACACACAGGACAACATGTTCACTTCATTTCAAACTGAGTGTTTGAGTCATTTAAAGTTTCCTTCGTGAGATGAAGCGTCTGGAAGCTCGGTCCTGCCAGGAAACAGAGCGTGAGTGTGACACACTCTTCATCTGCACGTGGAGCTTCAGATGTTATAGTTACTGAGCAAACTCCACATGCAGATGAAGATCATGAGAGGAAGTGGAAAGATCTGGAAATGAGCTTCGAGTTAACAAAACGTTCAAACCTTCCTTCAGTCTTAATTCACCAACGTTAAGAGCAACCCCCCCAGATATAAACTCATTACTACAGGACACTCTTTCACGTCAGGAACCACTTTGACTTGTTTTGAAAGATATTTGAAAACATTTTGAGCCGAGAGAGAAAGTGAAACTAAAAGTCCATCATTCCTACGCTTCCATACTTTACATGTATCTTCCTGGCAGGAATCATCTTCCACACTTAAGCATATCAAACCCCAAATTCTCTTTCCTGCTGTTAAAACAAGTACATTGTACATTTAGATAGAGCCACTTGAATGCTGGGAAATGTAGTTTTTTCAACAGGTGGACAGACGAACAGTTCTTGCTGTGTTGTTATTTATATTGTAAAGGCTCATCTCGAGTCGAGACGGATTCTTCTTCCTCTCTGTGTAAAAGTGTATTTGATGAAGGACGGAGGCCAAAACAAGATCCATTTACATTCCTCCACTTTCGTCCATCTGAAGTCGTAAAAAGCCCCCGGCTGCCCCTTCCCCCCCAGGAGCAAACAACCACTGCAATAATCCAGATGTTTGCAAAAGATGTCACAAAAGTGCAGATTCTGCAGAAACGCTGCAGGAAGAAACAAAGCGGGACTTTTCCATCAGGGTCGAAGTCGTTTCAGAACTTCCTGTCGAAGTCAAAGGAACGAGTTTTCATTCGCTGCCGGACCATTTTTCTGTTTCTGTACATATTATGTAAATAAGAGCCGATTTGTTCCAACTGAAAGTATTAATTATGTATTTAATGTTTCTGTCTATGTGCTTTGTTTGTTGTGAAAATGTTAAACTTTATATTTATACAAAACTGAGTGGCAGTGTCATGAAATAAACGAACCTGCTTATTTATACAAACACACGACTTTTTCATTTATTTTTAATTTCATATTTTGTGATGAACTATATATTATTTATTATTATTATTATTATTATTATTATTATTATTATTATTATTATTATTATTTAGGCCTCAGGATAATTTAACTTTTCAGGGAAATAGAAGTTTATTGTTGTGTGAAGAGCTGCAAGGGAAACATTTAATATTTAAATATGTATATATTAAATGTTATTTATTTAAATAATTATTTATTTAAAATATATTTAATATCACATTTATCAACATTTAATTATCTATTAATTTCTTTATGTATTATTTCATGATTAGCTGTTTAGAATAATTTAACATTTCATGAAAGTAGTAAAAGTATATTTTTGTTGGAAAAACTAAAAGGAAACTTTTAATATTTTGCAAACAATATAATATATATAATATTTAAAACAAAGTTAAATAATTGTAGCCTCTATTAACATTTAATTATTAAATTGCTTTTAATATATATTTTTACAATTCTGCTTAAATATTTAATTAAAATAAATTATAAAATGTTAAACATCTGGCTTTTAAAAACGTTAAATAATAATAAATATAATAATCGTCACAATAAATGACTAAAATAAAAAATCATCTTTCAGATATTTGTCTCTAAAAACATGAAACTATCAGAGTTTTAATAAAATAAAATAAATAAATCATTAAAGCTTCTGACTCGGAGCTGCAGCGCCACCGTGTGGCCACACAGGAGAACTGCACCCCCAAGCTCTCGTTCACACCACATGGAAATGATTCACGTGTTTTCAAAGATCAGAAATAAGACATTTATTTTAAACTCATTCTCACCTGAATATTAAAATCACTCCTTTATTTTGAAACATAAAGTTACTGAACATTTGACCTGAAGAGAAAAACATAAAAGGATTTTGATCCGGAGAACGTAGAACTTTATAAAGTGAAGTTTATAAAGGTTTTCTACCTCTTACATTCGAGTCCTTACAAACATATTTATATATTATATATATTTTTAAAGTCACTTAAGTTCAAGTTGCTACATACATATCCTCAATGTATTTGCAGGTCAAACGAAAGACAACATGTCCTGAAGTGTTAATAAAAACGTCCCAGATTAAATCCTCAGATGTGAGACGCAGCTCGACGTTCACACGGAGCTCTGCTGCGCTTCATGAACTAATCTAATATTATAATATATATATAATATAACTATTCAGTAATATGAGTAATATACTTATATATTCAGAAACACATTCGTTGGCTTGTTCTTTAAATTGATTGAATAAAACACGTAATACCTTCAAGAGAAACATTAAGACTTATCGTTTTACCTTCGCACTCTTAATCCACTAAATATATATTAATCTTTTATCTAACCCAGAGGTGTCAAACATGCGGCCCGGGGGCCAAAACCGGCCCGCCAGAGGGTCCAGTCCGGCCGGCGGGACGACTTTGCAAAGTGTAGAAATGTGTTGTTTTGATGATAAAGTAAAATCCTGTCCAGATCCCTGCGACTACATGTTTGTGTCTTCGTAGACACACTGATCTGTACGTTGTAACACACGTGTTAAATTATAAACTCGTCATTTTGTTGAAATTGCAACTTTTCTGAAGAAATTTCAGGTTGTTCATAAAGTTTTGAACACTTTCAGATGTACTTGTTTCTTGCACTAAAACAAAGAGGAACATGTGGAGTTGTGGTTATTTACAGGTTACTGTGATGTCACTGGTCCGGCCCACCTGAGATCAGATTGTGCTGCACGTGGCCCCTGAACTAAATGAGTTTGGCCCCCCTGATCCGACCTCTTCTATATGTTGGTTGTGTGTTTGTGCTCTCATCGTATTATCACTAATATGAATACAGTTTAAGGCTCAGGTCACTTTACACTTCACAGACTTAGATGTCGTCGGAGGGAAATGTGTTGCATCAAAACGTCTTCTTTTAAAACATCTAAAGTCCCAGATTAAATCCTCAGATGTGAGAAGCAGCTCAACGTTCACACGGAGCTCTGCTGGGCTTTTAAACACTCACACACCTGCTTCCTGTCCTCACCTGCACTCAGGTGCAGAGTAATCAGAGAATCAACTGAATGTTGTTGTCGTTGTAGAAGCGTGTTCACTTTCTCTCTCTCAGGGACCAAACTAAGTATTTCTACGTTTTAAAACGGAGAATAATAACATGTTCCCTTTTCTTTACACGTTGTGTATCCTGTTTGTCACTTACTGACTCAATAATCTAAGAAATAGACCAACATGTTGATCATTTGGATAAAATGAAAGAGTTTTGAGTGTTTGTGGTAACAGAGCCTCGATATGTCCGACCGTTAAACACCAAGTTCAACTCAACTCTGCAGTTTGGACAAACGACTGTCTGAAAAATACTGAACTTTATTGATTTTTGAATAACAACAGCTCTACAGACATGGCTTGAAGTGTCACACTTTATTTACAAAAATACTGAGAACCAAACAGCCGAGGGCGAGGAAGCGTGATGACGAAACAAGTGTTTGCTTTTCTTTATTTTATTCCTATTGAGTGGCAGCTAAAGGCTCCTGGTTGCATGTTTCAGGACGTGGGTTGATAACCGCAGCGTACACCTCGGCGTTACTGGCTTCTTCCGAGCTACGACCTTCGCCACCGTGTGCGTTGTTGGTTCAGGTGCGTGTCCGAGACGATCGCAGTTTGGTTTCTGAGACGCTTTACTTCCTGCGGCGGGCGGCTCCCTTCTTGCTGCTGTGATACGGAGACACAAACAAAAGACAGAAACACGTCAGACATGTGGAGAGTTTGTAAATGCCACCAGAAATACGACCAGGAAACTGCAGGAGGATATTTTGCATCATACCGTATGCCGACGATTAGCACGTTTCCCTTTAGATAATATACTTTTACAAAAGATGACGTTGGATTATGTTTGATATTTATCTGATCGTGCACAACGTCTGGTTAGCTAACGTAGCTAACGACTAGTTCCTGAATAATTAGCATTTCCCTGCAACAGTCAATTTAAAAAGTAACTGAACAATGAAAATGTATTTAAATTTAATGGAACGCAATAAAGTTTACAAGCCGTGAAATAATGGAAATCAATTTAAATAAAACTTTGGGGTTTGGAGCTACATGCAGAAGGACACAAATGCAATTCAAGAGTCAGACGTCACAAACTCGTGCAGCACTTACCTGCACAAACTGAATCACTACTGAGAGCTACAGCCAAGTAACTTATACACACACACACACACACACACACACACACACACACACACACACACACACACACACACACCGAAGAGTTTGACTCCATTTCATTTAATTTAAGGTTATTTAACGTATGTATGGAAGCTCAGAAGGGTCAGTGTTAAATTAAATATTCTATATTTTGTCCTCTACAAACATCTTTTTAATTTTTGTGAGAAAAACATCTTTGTTTCTCGCTTTGAGAACAGATATCGCTTTGTTATAAAAATAAAAATGTCCTCTTATAAATTAAAATTTAGCAATGTTGTCAAATGTTAAATGTTTTATGGAAATATTAAATTATTAAAAAAATGCAATTAAATAGGTAAAAATCATGTAAATAAATGATCATCAACATTTTTAATAAATATTATTAAAATAAATGACTCCTTCTAACCAATAACTTTCAATAACTAACTGTTGTTGAGTTAAAGCAAATAACTAAAGCTGTGTTGCCTCATTTAAAGAAAACAATGTGAATTTAACTGATAAACTTTTCAGATGTCACTTCTGGAGACAAACTCTTCAGTTTCCTTGTCTCGTGGTGCGTCGTGTCGTCTCCCGGCCAGCGGGGGGCGCTGTGCTTCTCACTGCTTCATGCTAACATGCAGCGAGCCTGAACGTTCCTGCTGCTCAGCTGTACTTACAATTTACTGAGCTCTTCCACTCTCTTACGCAGGGTGGTAACCTGGAGGGAATCAGAGAGTCCGCCAAACAATATCAACAACAGCAACAAGTCGGCGCTACAGTCTGAGAAATCAGAGTTCACGAGCAGGAAGCTGAACGTGCTCATTACTCAGCGTTCACATACCTGAGCAACACTCTTCTTCTGTTCCTTACTTTTAAAGATATTAACTTTTTTTAAACATAACATTTTCTTTTTTTTTTCAAAAGAAGGGAACATTATCAAATATATATATATATATATATATATATATATATATATATAAAATACAGGAATTATTTCTAGCTAAAATGCACTTTAAAAATCATGATTTGATAAATAAAAAGTAAATATATATATATATAATTATAAATGCATCTATTGTAATGTCTTATTGCTTTAAAAAGGTAATTAATTTAATCAATTAAACCAGCCTTTAATATGTACATATATATCATGTAGAGGCTATGTTTATATTGTTATAATACTGGATATCTGTAAGTATGCATACATAATATAAACATTTTTAAATCTCAACATACAGAAATGTTCAATTATAACCAGATATTCAAAGATAGAGAGATAAAATACTATTTATTAATAATAATATTTAATTGCATGTTTCAATACAAGGTGGCAGAAATGTGAGTATAATTAAATAATATATATATATAATTTAATTTTTAATCTAAATATCCAGTATAGTAAGTCTATCTAAAGTATATTTCAAAATAAAAGCCTTATTCTTTTAAGAAATAGCACCCAGTAGAAATACTTTACCACCCTGTAAACATTGTATCTGCACATCACAGTGTAAAGACGGGGGTCCGGGGGGGGGTCTCACCTCGTACTTCTGCCTCTTCAGTCGCTCCATGTGGTCGAACTTCTCAGACTCCAGCTGAGTCATCCATTCATGCAGCTCACCGATCTTATCCCTGCAGGAGACACAGCGACACGCTGACGTGAGTCTAATCAATCGCATCCCTTCAAACAACAACTTTTATGTAAACAAATTAAAAATATATACGATACATTAATATATATATTAATATAATATGAATCTGAATAAATATTTGTTGTTATGGTCAGGACGGATGTTTGTTAAAAGATTTAAATAACATTAATATATAATATTTTTATAGCAGTTTCAGGAAGTTTCTGTCAGATAACAAGAGTTTAAAAATAAAATTAAAATAATAACACTTTGAGTTTTGTTCACGCAAAAGAAAAGTGCGCCTATAAATACAATTTATTATTTTATTATTATTATAAAATAAAAATCTGAATGCACAAAATCAACGTTGTTGTTAATCTTTGACTTTTATCAGACTGAGAAAAATAAATAAAATGAAATCCCTCCAGCATTTCGTTAATAATGAATCATTAAATGTTTGTGTGTATCCCAATAAAAACAACATTATGTAAACAAACATCATTTAAAGGCTTCGAATTCACAACATTAAGAATCATTTGGTCGTTATGATCAGCTCTGATATTGCTTTTAATATTTCAATTGAATTAAACTTTAATGGGATGTGAAACAAAAACTAAGATCAGGAGTTAAATATTATTATGAATAAATAGTATTTCATAGCATTATTTGTTGACCTGTTTTGACTTCAGAGCATCTAAAGTTTGTTTCACGTGACGAGAGCAAAGCGTGCGTCGTACTTGAGCTTGTCTTCGTTCAGATGGTCGACGTTCAGCTGCTTGCGTCTGCCGGCCAGAATCTTCTTCTTCTTCTCTCTCTCAGTCTCTTTCTTTCCTCCTCTCTTCTGGTCAGCCTGGGGGGGGGGGGGGGAGCATGAAAACATGATGTGCTTATATGATATGATGAAGTATCTAAAACGCAACAGAATCATATAATATTATATAATAACAGGAGACATTCTGCATAATAAGTACTTTTACTCTTTATACATTTTGCTGATAATATTTCTGTACTTTTAGTTTAAATTGAGGACTTTTACTTACAGGGGAATATATTCTACTTTTACTAAAGTAAAGGATCTTTAAAAGTAACAACCACATTTTAAAAACACTTGTTACAAGTAAAAGTATGAACAAAATGTATTTCTCTGTCAGACACGTGAAACTCATGGAGCGCTCATCTGACTCATTTTATATTCTGTTATATTATATAACACATTGTATTTAATAGGATCATTATAGTATTTATATTGTATTAAAACCTTTGTTTTTATAATTATTGGGATGCGATGTAATGAAATGCTTGAGTACCTTCATATTGTACACAGCAGGTGAGTAAAGTGCAGTGTGAGTGTGTACTCACCTTCTGCAGGTGGCTGCTGTAGTTGGAGCCCATGCTGGTCAGAGCAGACTTCTTCTTCGCCTCCTCTCCGGCCTTCTTCTCTGCGTCTCTCTCCTCCCTGATCCGCCTCTCCTCCTGGTTCACACAAACACAAGCAGAGTGAGACGTGCGCCAGAAACCCTCAGCAGGAAACTTGTGATTTAATGCAAACTGACAAACATTGGAGAATTAAAAAGTAGCATTTTCATTTTTAAATGATTATTTGCATTAAATAGAAATATGAGAATAAAAAATAATTGTACATCTTCATGGAAGAGTGTAGATACTTTATTTGTAATAATAATATAATCATAATAATTGCTTGTACTTTAATTATTTATTAACTGATAAACACAATAATATTAATAATAATAATCACAACAACAAAAATACAAGATAAATAATAATAATAAAAGAATAAAGAAAAGAAAAGAATAATAAAAAATAGCAATAATAATAAATAACACAACGATAAGAATACTAACAATAACAACATAAATAATAATAATAATAATAATCACACAAAAATAAATAGCAATAATAATAATAATAAATAATACAACAATATTAATAAAATAATAAATAAAATAATAATAATAATAACCACAGAAATAATACTTATTATTATTATTATAAAAAATAGCAATACTAATAAATAACACAACAATAAGACTACTACAATAAAAAGAAATGAAAAGAAAATAATAATAATAATAATAATAATAATAATAATAATAATAATAATAATAATAATAACATAAATAATAATCATAATAATAAAAAGCATCACTGAAAACTGAATCTTACAACTTAAACTTAGTTTTTATTATAAAGGATAACACACTTAGACTTAGAGAACAAGACTATTCTTCTTAGTTCTTGAACCGTGAGATATAAAATGATAATAATAATATTTTAATAGTCAAAGAAGAATAAAGATGAAAGCACGAACCTCACGCTTGGCCTGACGCTCCTTGTCCTTCTCAGAGCGGACCCTGTGCTGCTCGGTCCTCTCATTACGACGCTTCTCCTGCAGGACGAACACGGTGTTACAGCGCACACGCATTTCTTTTATACTTTGGTTTTATTCAGTTACGCTGTGTGTGTGTGGCAAGTGGCAGAACAAACTATAGCAATGAAAACGTTCTGAGAGTTTAAACGCTGACAGATATGGTTTGAAAAGAGTTTCTATTTCTTTTAGAAACGTTTTGACTTTTGGACTTTCAAACAACTTGTTGTTGGAAGTATTTGGATGAGTAAGTGTACACACATCGTCACACACGTTGATCTTCACAATGTGACCCACCATGATACATAACAGCTAGCGTGTGATCGGAGCGACAGCAGAAAACTGTTTCATCGAGAAGCGATTTACACTTTTTGTACGAATAAAAGAAACAAGATGTTAATCAGTGAGCTGGTTGGAGCAAGGCTACTGTTTCCCCCGTTTACAGTCTTTATGCTAAGCTAAACTAAGCTAAGCTAAGCTAAGCTAAGCTAACCGTAGACTCATTTAACGCTTGGCAACAAAATAGCTAAATAAATTTAGAATACCTTCATTATTTGAATAAACCTCCTCAAAAACAAGACTTAGTAACAATAAGTCATGTTTTTATGATACTAAGTCGTTATTTCCCAGAAAGTTTCTCATTTTAATCTTTTTTTTCATCACATTGGCAGAAATGATCTTCCGTATTTCCTCACTGTCGCATCATTTTGTGATATTTATACCGTCCTTTCTTTGTTTATCTACTGAGGATCTAATCCAGCTGTTTTGTATTTATTTAAATATTCATAATCTATTCCCCATCATCCGTGTGAAAGGTTTAAAGGACTCACAATCCTGTCCTTCAGGGCGATCAGCTCCTCTTCCTCCTTCTTCCTGCACTCAAAGTGAGCATCGATCAGACCCTGCAGCTCCGACAGATCCTTGTTCTGACGCTTCTTCTGGATGTCCTGCGGGACGAAGCACAAACAATGCTCAGCCCAACAGGAAACACTCAACACAAGTCCTTCACGTCGTCACTCCGGCTCCACTTACATCAAAGTCCACTTTCTCACCATCGGGGAGCTTTGGGGCGCTCGGCCTGCAGGAGAGAAAGTGTGCACGTGCAAAGACGTTCATTATAATGTTGTTTCAACACTTTTTAATTTATTTTTCAGCCAAACGTCTGGGATGGAAATGTCTACAGAAATCATTTGACGAGAAGGAAACTTACTTGAACTTTGGCTTCTCCTCTGCAGGTTAGGAAATGAAGAGGGGACAAGTACACGTCATGGGGTTAGAAACAAAGCAGACTTCTCAGGCATCACATGGATCAAACTCATAAAGCTCTTCAGGACATATTAGATTAAAGATTACAAAATGTAATCAGAGTTTAACTCGGGGTTAGAGCAACAGGTCAAACATACAACTTCACATCTCAAAAGAGAAGCTTTGTGGATGTCCGAGCACCGTGTGGCTGCGAGTGCACTTACTTCTCAAACTGCCTCATTTATCTTTAAAAAGTCACTTGAAGTTGTGACTTGTATGTTCCGCACCAACAATATAAGTCTTGTTTTTGTTTTTTTGGCTTGACCCCAAAACCATTTTACACACGCAAGACATTTCCCCCGTTTCATTCTCCTGTTCAGATCCTGGCGGCTCCATGCCATGCAGACGACGAGTGGCATAGCAAGAGTTTAACGGTGGGTCACTGCGCAGTAAAGCTTGTGTTAGCATCTCATATTCTTTCACCCTTTTTCTCCACCAGTTGTTTGTATTATTCTCAGCTCAATAAGCTTTTTAAAATTGTGTCTTTGTCGTTCAGAATTTGGATTTTAAACTCTCAGTGCCAGTTGGGCGGCGCTCCTGGATTTCGACAGACAGATAAAAATAATTTGGACAGACATTTTGCAGGCGTTTCCCAGCAGAGTACAGACGTCAGACCTGGACACGGTGGTCCTCCCAAAACCAGAAAGACAGATTTCAGATTCATCAGAAGTTTTGCTTTTAAAAAATCAACATACCTTCCTCTTCAACAGCCTCTGCATGCAGCAAGCATCCGAAACATAAAGCAGAATAGACAACAGCGTTAGCTTCTGAGAGCAGCAAACAATCAGCTAAACACAGGAAACTATCAATGTCAATGTGGACGTTTCAATATCGTACATTCTCAAATAATAGCCGGGGGGTCAAATATCATATATTTACATTATCTGTACACGTAATACGACTTTCTCATGTGAGCGATTACAAATAAAAACTGGAAGTGATTGGGAAACATAGGGAGGATAAAATATGACAAAACATAAATACAAAGCAAAGTTTTAAAGCCTGTGATGTAAGAACGTTGTTCTGCAGTTTAAGGAACGAAAGGCCAATATTTGAGAATATACGTAAAGTCTTGTTTTGTTGCTCAACATTTCAACATTTAACTCTGGATTCACACGCTGTTTCAGAAGTCGGTGTAGATTTAGGCGGACATGTTGGATGCAACATGACAAAAAATGATTTATCAATAGATGTGAAGCTTCACAAGGCTTTAAATCAAACGTATGTCATTTTTCAACAAACAGCATGTGAATGCAACACTTACTTCCCACCAGCATGTGAGAGTAATATAAGCAGAAACATTTAGAAAAAGATGACATCTGAGACGCCATCTTTTTCTCTTTTTTTAAGATTGAATTTACTTTATTTTTCATGCATCGCCCTAAAAGAAGCAGCTCAAAATAAAGCATTTATTTAATCTAATGTTCACATTCATCAGATATCAAAATAAGGAAAAATGCAACCATGTACGCCAAATACAAGTACAAGTACTCAGAGTACATGTGGTACGAACTATAAGTAGGGTTAGACTGATAAAAGAGGCCACTATTGTATTTTCCTTTAGAATTGATCCATCAGATATTGTCTGTATTTGCAGATATCTTTGTGCACTACTAACGGCAACATGTTAGCACGCAGTGTTTTTGGCTAAGTCGCTAATGAAGTTTCCAGGGTTTACTTCAGGACAAAACAAGTTTCTATTCTTGTTTGTTATTTTTCAGACGTTGTGAATCTAATATTCCCAGAATGGAAACTTTAAAAAAGATTTGTTCTGTAATATATGTGTTACTGTATTGTACTGTATGCTAACGTGTTGGCACGAACACAGATGCATGTAGCTAGCATGTACGTTTTCACTGTCCACTAAAGTTGTAGACGCCAATTTACCTCAGAATCAATCCCCTGAAACATGGTGATTAATGAAGGAATGAAGTAATGAATGCATTTTAAAACTTTTTTAGCATTTTAGCAGCAGCAAGCTAAACGGGACAACAGCTTTCGTAGATATGTAGAAGGACTTCTTTATATCAACGTAAAGCTTTCATACACTAACTGTGAAATGCTTTGGCTTTTATCATCTGAACATATGTTTCTACTTCTATAAGACATCACATCCCAGCGTGCGCTCCTTTCAGTGAATCTTTGACTTAGTCCAGAGGTGAAAAGAAGGTAGCATTAGCATTAGCAAACATGGAGAACATGTGTGCGGATCAGGATTAGTGGGGTCTGTCTGGCTGGCTGCAGCCGTCGGAGCGCACCTGTCGCCTGGGAAAGGATGATAGAATACCCCCTTCCCCCCTCCATACCACATACCTTCAGACTCAGGCTCTGGTTCTGGTTCTGGTTCTGGCTCTGGTTCTACCACTGGTTCTGGTTCTGGCTCTGGCTCTGGTTCTACCACTGGCTCTGGCTCTGGCTCTGGCTCAGGGGCCGCCTCAGGGGCCGCCTCAGGGGCCGCCTCAGGGGCCACCTCTACTTCCTCTACTACCTCCTCGGCTACAGCTACACAACATGCAGCGAGTCACCAGGGGAGAGGAAGGGCGGCGAGGGGGTTAATGGAAGCAGGAGGGAAAAGGGAGAGAGGGTCAGGTGGTGAGTAGATGAAGAAGGGTGGAGATGTGAGATATGAGGTTTCATTGCGGGGCAGTTTGGGGTGAACTGCCACCAGATGGCGCTAAAGCATGTGAGACAGCAAGCAGTTACAGGAGGTAAAAGGTCATCGATGGTCAGTCATTGATGGATGAAGTGTGATTGATTCTTGAAGATTCCTGCGCTGCAGCTCGAGAGGGCGAAGAAATAAAAGAGACACATTTCTATCCTGAAGCAATCGACTTATTCTGTGTCTTTTCATTGATCTCAGATGGCGTTAGTGTTAACCAGCATGCCACAAAAGAAGTTCCCGTGGAACCTCCGAACACACGTTTTAAAGAAAATGTCTGATAAATGCGTATTAATGGCATGAGACTCATCATCTGCAGGCTACGTCTTACCATCGTATTCTTTACGTCCATCCGAGAAAGAAAGGAGCAGAAGAACATTTTTAAAAGATCCCGTTTGTACCCATTTTTGATAGAATGTGTAATCAAAATGTGGGTACACTGGGGATCCATGCGCAGCAAACACACCACAGTCCTCCTGATCTGATCAGAGCTCACAGACCAGCTCAGGAGGACTGTGGAGCTGCAGATCGCCATGCAGAGCTGCAGGACGTGTTGACAACAGGTCAGAGCAGGTCTTTTAGAATTTGATCTCATTATTTCACACTGTCCTGATGTCATCATCGGCGCCTGCAACCACACAACAGCGGGAGGATAATATCTGAGCAGCTTAAAAGATAGTAGAGCATTGTTGCACAACTTGAATCTGGACGGAGTCAAGCCAAACCTGTAGACATATGGATTTGTCCAGTGCAAATAACTCTCTACAGGGGATGGAAAATCAGTTAGGCAAGATTCAGAAATAATTCAGAGTGGGAGTCCGGACCGGACCTGGACCTGATTTTAGGGATCTTATTATTTTAAACGAGGAAAAATGGTTGAACTTACCCTCGACCTGATCACTGCAAGACAGAAAGCAAAGACATTCTGATTTAGACTTAAAGTTAGTCAAAATATTCGCATGAAAACTCAAACTGGACCACGGATACAGTAGTTTGACGAAATAATCTTAATTCAAGGTCTTTTTCCAGAGCTTTCTACTGCAAAGATCATTTGGTCAAACTACTCACCACATGGGTTCAAACTTGTGAATGAGAATGTGACTTACAGTTCTTCGGTGTCAGACATGGTGACAATGGACTTTACAACCTAGAAGGCAAAAGAGAAGAGAGGAATTTAAAGTGTGCGAAGGAGCAGCCTGCTGTATTTATAGCTCGGGATTAAGTTGCAGAAGTCTTGAATATCTGCCTCCGACCCCTCCCTGCTGCCCGACACATATTTCAGCCCAAAGAATTCCTGGTGTAGATTAATTTAGAAAAGTTTTCTTCATCTTTATTTAAACTGTTTTCCACCATCTTGTTTTTTAAAACCAGATTGATTTATAATTAGCGTTAAAGCTTTGGTCTGAAATCGGACCCTCGGTCCTGAATCTGCTTCTCTGACGATAAGTGAGAAGGGAGCCACACTTAGATTTATGCCAACAACGTTTTTCAACTGCTGAGAGGATATTAATGTTTGGGGGGGGGGGGGGGTCGTGGTAAAGGTCGGCCCGCTGCCCTCTCCCATCACTCTGCATCTCTCCGACTCCAAAGTGTTAAACACTTTTTATCTTTAGAAAGACTTTTAACAGCTTCTGGCACATTCTGTCACATGTGGTGGAGCTCAGTCAAGAGATACTTTACTTTCTATTTTACTTTGTACTTTTTACTGCACTACATTCATCTGACATCTTACTTTGCATAATTAGATTATTAATTCACAATAATCCTCAAACCTTGATGTATTACTACAGATTAAACTACCCAGCAGTACATACAGTCATTACAAAGAGCTCCAGCTTCATCACATTAATGCATCAATAATCATAATGTTATTATTCTGCATGATGAGTGCTTTTACTTTTGGTACTTTTAAGTAAGACTTTGAAGACTTTGAGTACTTTTACATTGTAGTATTCCTACTGTTAGTGAAGTCTGTGAGTACTTTGTGCACCGCTGCAGCTGTGATGGTCCAGACAGGAACGATAAACACACACGACCTACAGTTCTTCATAATTTAATCTATCAACGATTAGATGCCGGATTAGTTTCCCGTTACTCTCATTAGCGCGAGGCCACCATGAATGCGTCTCGACATCACAACTATTTCCAACGGACAGCTGCACAGGTCCCAGATCCGGTTTCAGGAGACCCGAAGCTGGAGATTGGGTTCCTTCCCCCGGACCACCACCCATAATCCCACCGTCATCTCCTTATCTGGCCGTCTAGCGCTCACATGGCTCCTTCAATCATGTTCCTGACGCTTCCCGCTGACTGCAGCCACTTTGCTCAGGAATTAAAATAAACCCTGCAAGGCAGCCGTGAAGGTTAAAGGGCTCATGCTGAGAGCTTCCTCGTATTTGCTCTTTGAATCTTGTAAATTCCAAACTCAGTTTTGTGTTTACACCATGATGTGATATTGTTCCCGTTGAGGTTCTTGGCTCCTGTTCCAAGATGTTAAACCGTTTATCCTCAAGCTATGTGCGCTTTAATGTACACACATGCCACGCCCCACTTACAGCGTCACTAATGGACCAAACCAACAATATTAAACATCTAAGCCAAGAAAAAACCTGCATCCAAAAACAAAGTAGCAGCAATGTCCCCGACTTAACATTTCAAAAATAACAACACCATTCATCGCCGCTGTCCTCGTGGTGTTACATAACTCATTAGTATCATCTTCTGTCTCCTGAAGCGGAAAGCTGCTTCAGAGGCTTTAAGCCTCCTGTAAATCCTTCAGGTATGAACCTCCGCTGGGACGCTGGACTCCAACCACACCAGCACAGAAACAACAACAAAGTCCTTTAAGACAACAGGATGTCCGGCACCAACGTCACAACTTTTAGACAAAGGAAAGTTTCATATTTTAACATCAGCTGAAGCTTTTACACGATCTCCAAATAATACATTTCTCCTATTTGGAGAACAACTCAGTTTTTCTGCTTCTCAGGCGAACAACTGCAGTCAAACACAAACTGGATCTTCGCCGCTGAGCTCACCCCTGACCCCGGCAGCAGTCTCTACTAGTCGTGGCAGTGATTTTAACACATGTGGACTCAGCTGGGTGATGTTTGGGGGACTTTGCACCTGAGCTTCCTCTTCACCACTCACACACTCACTCACTCACTCACTCTTTATCCATCTTACCTCAGAAAAGCTGAAAGAAGGGAACCCCCGGCTGACCGAAACAGGCTGTAAGGTTCTGCAAACTTACCGCGCTGATTATGTCCTTCTGTTATAGTGACACACGATCCGCTCGGCCTCCCCATTGGCCGAAGAGACGGCCTGGAGGCGAGGCCGGGGCCTCGGGGTGGGGCAGGGTCCATGACTCCGGTGCCCCCCCCCCACCACTGGCACTCAATAAGGAGATGGAAGGGTCGCATGCTAAGGTGGGAGGCTCAAGTTTGGAGAAGGGGGCAGCCAAGGTTGCTATTCTGGGGGCAGCTGCATTAGGCAAGCAAATTTCATCTGCGACCAAGAGGAGGACGTCAGAAACGCGAGGCAGGTGGTGATCCTGAACCTCTTAAAGACGTCTCACAGAAACATAACGTCAGTCAAAGGAAGACAAGAACCGGAATTATTAGTCTTTCTAAGCAGTAAATCCATCGCGTTGATCCATCTCGTGCATCTTGTGCAAGAACCAACAAGAACCAGCCAAACATCACTGCATATACATTAAATCATGCAATAACTACATTAAATCACAACTGAGACTCCACACAAACAACATCCTCCAGCGATGCAGGCTGCAGCTCTTTAGTTTAGGACACGTGGAAGAAGAAATGAGAAGAAATTAAACTTTTAAATCTGAATTGTTTGGTGTATTTCTTCACGTTGTGATCTGTAATAGTGAAACTGTGAATGTATCTGTTCCCTCTAAGTCTATGCTAATGATTGTTAATTAGATGGAACCACATGTATTATCTGGCAGAGAATGAGTGCAGGTTTTATTTCCAGGGAGAATCAGAGGATCGGTTTGATCGGTTGCTAATGTCTTTGAGCTGAAAGTCTAAACAAGCTGCAGGACGAATCATTCAGCAAAGTCCTCGGTTTATAAACTGGATCTGTGATACGGGGGTCTTCACCGTCTCAGGAATCCTGAATGATCCTCTAATATCCTACAGAGGGTGCTACAATGACAGCATAACAAACATGTGGGAGTGTCAAATGTTTGTCACAGAAACACAAATAAACAAACCTCAGGCCAAAGCCCTCCTGCTGAACTGGTCAACACTCCTGCTGAAACACAGAATGGTCAAATAAAATGCAATCTGTTGAAGGACCTCAAGGATCCTCACACATCTTCAAATAATCAGGAGAGAGAGATTTAGTCCAAAGTTTACATACGGATTAAAAGGCAAAAGCTCACCCAGTGCAGAGATTCTCCTAAATAACTTTCCTTAATCAAGAACTAATTCAGCACAGGCTGTAAAAACAGGGCGGGGACAAAAGACTCCATGTGAGCAGTTTACAGATATACAATAATAACAAGTAAACTATTTATAACACCACGTCCATTTCAATGTATCAAAAGTATAAGTGGGAATAATACACAACTTGTATTTATAGATTAGTCCATTTCATTTCTCCCGTAACCACAACATAAAATTCCCACAAAAGTCACCTGGAACCGCTTCAAAGAAATCAGGAATGCCCTCCAAACCCCTGTAATCCCCTGACACCCTCCAGCATCGTATGAAGGCCCAGTGTCCACACTTGCATTCCCGTGAAGTCCGTGGACTCAAGTGCACGACAGTTGGAGCCCTTTATGCACCCTTTCTGTAAGTCTGCATTTCAGCATTTCTGCAGACTTGGCCTGATGTAAATTACCCACAGTTCATTGTGTTTTGAACACCAGGGGAAAAACAAAACAAAACAGTAAACAGACATGGGAGGAGCGAACACGACGAAAACAAGTGAAGTGATTATTTGACAATCTCATCCACTTAATCCACTGAGACGTCAATTAAATCCATCAGGGTTCAGGGTTTAGGGTTCAGGGTTTAGGGTTCAGGGTTTAGGGTTCAGGGTTTAGGGTTTAGGGGGGACTTTTGGATTGGGTTCAAACAGGGAGAAAACTGTTTCAGGAATATCTCTGATACCCATGGACTTCCCTCATAAACTATAACTAAATGCTAGGTTTATACTCACTGTTGATGATGATGTCATGACGTTGATGATGATGCCATGATGTTGATGATGATGTCATGACGTTGATGATGATGTCATGACGTTGATGATGATGTCATGACGTTGATGATGATGTCATGACGTTGATGATGATGTCATGACGTTGATGATGATGTCATGACGTTGATGATGATGCCATGACGTTGATGATGATGTCATGACGTTGATGATGATGTCATGACGTTGATGATGATGCCATGATGTTGATGATGATGTCATGATGTTGATGATGATGTCATGACGTTGATGATGATGTCATGACGTTGATGATGATGCCATGACGTTGATGATGATGTCATGATGTTGATGATGATGTCATGATGTTGATGATGATGTCATGACGTTGATGATGATGTCATGACGTTGATGATGATGTCATGACGTTGATGATGATGCCATGACGTTGATGATGATGCCATGACGTTGATGATGATGTCATGACGTTGATGATGATGTCATGACGTTGATGATGATGTCATGACGTTGATGATGATGTCATGACGTTGATGATGATGTCATGACGTTGATGATGATGTCATGACGTTGATGATGATGCCATGACGTTGATGATGATGTCATGACGTTGATGATGATGCCATGATGTTGATGATGATGTCATGATGTTGATGATGATGTCATGACGTTGATGATGATGCCATGACGTTGATGATGATGCCATGACGTTGATGATGATGTCATGACGTTGATGATGATGTCATGACGTTGATGATGATGTCATGACGTTGATGATGATGCCATGACGTTGATGATGATGTCATGACGTTGATGATGATGCCATGATGTTGATGATGATGTCATGATGTTGATGATGATGTCATGACGTTGATGATGATGTCATGACGTTGATGATGATGTCATGACGTTGATGATGATGTCATGACGTTGATGATGATGCCATGACGTTGATGATGATGCCATGACGTTGATGATGATGTCATGACGTTGATGATGATGTCATGACGTTGATGATGATGTCATGACGTTGATGATAATGCCATGACGTTGATGATGATGTCATGATGTTGATGATGATGTCATGACGTTGATGATGATGTCATGATGTTGATGATGATGTCATGATGTTGATGATGATGCCATGATGTTGATGATGATGTCATGACGTTGATGATGATGTCATGACGTTGATGATGATGTCATGATGTTGATGATGATGCCATGATGTTGATGATGATGTCATGATGTTGATGATGATGCCATGATGTTGATGATGATGCCATGACGTTGATGATGATGTCATGACGTTGATGATGATGTCATGATGTTGATGATGATGCCATGACGTTGATGATGATGTCATGATGATCCAAACCTTACAGAACGTGAAATTAAACCATTCCTGAGTGCTCTGCAGGATCCTAGTACATCCCTGAAGGACCCCTGGGGGGCCCTCGGACCCCACTTTTAGAGCTCTGAGGTGGTGAAACCTAAGGTCCTGTGCCCTCTCCGCGCTGCGTCTCGCCTCACTGCTGTCACGCTGAGCCGCTCAGAGGACTCAGGTTTTATTTTTGGACTGCCATGGCGTCTGTTCCTTCCATTTGTAGGAAGGGGGGTCGAGTTGGGCTCAACATGAACCTGCCGCTCTGACACTCCGGGCTGGGACAAGCAGGCAGCAGCCGGCCGGCCGCCCCCCGAGCAGCAGTCGCACAGGTAAACACGCCACAATTACACATTTTATTGTGCAGATAGAGCGCAGGGAAGCTGTTAGTAGTGTTAGGGAGGCAGGGTGTCGAATGCAGAAGCACCGACCTCTGCAGCCAGAGATCCGACATGTTGGAGTGCTCAGGGTGTTTCTGCAGCAGCAGGGCTGAGCTAAGCGTTAGCCTCGCACTGCTTCTACTTCTGTGGCTTCACAACACACTCTGCCCTGTTATCTATCTGCAATAAGGACTGAATGATCAGCACATTTTAATCTTCCTGCTGTGTAGTTATGGGGGATAAAGTGTGATATTAATGCTCTCTCCTGTCATTTCAAGGGGAACCTGCCTGGAGAGCTTTGACCACCAGTAACAAGTTTTTACCTGGTATGTTCCTTCTTTCTAAACTCTAAAACTGTTTGCTGTGTTTGTGCGTGTGAAGCCTCGTATCTTCACTGAGTGACTTCTTTTTGGGGTGGATTCATTTACTTAAGGAGGCCATTGTGGACCAGCTTGGTTTTTTATTACACGGCTATTATTACCCTTTCCTCTTTTGAACTTGCATCCTGAAGGCGCTCCAAATACCCAACCTACCAGAGCCTTAAAAGGAGGAGTGGGCTCTCGTGTGTCAGGCAGGCAGCAGGTTCAGGGAGGGAGGTGGGGGGGTGGGGGGTTTAACACTAATGCTGGTGTTAAAAACACAACCAGCTCCGGCCTACATTTCACTGAGGTGACTCTCATATTAAACTAAGGATATGAAACAGTTGTTTTTGTACAGACTGCACGGTCAGCTATTATCATAAACTTATGCGACTCTAATTTAAGTTCAGAACGATTGCGCTCATGTGAGGCTGCGGCAGTTTTATTTTTAATTCTCAGGGATTAGAATTGGAAACAGCTCCACCAATTTTCTCCATCCTGTTACGTTACATTATTGTCCTCTCGTGTGATTGGCTGTTCTCAGTGACAACATATTTCTGACGCCCTATCCAGTGTCGTCGGGCTGTGATGTCATGAGGTCACATGCCCTGCATTCACTTTCACCCTTCAGCAGAAATACATATACATATATATATATATATATATATATATATATATATATATATATATATATATATATATATATATATATATATATATATATGTATATGTGTATGTACATCTATATATATATATATATGTATGTGTGTATGTACATCTATATGTGTTTACGTGGGAAGATTTTGTTGACCTCCTACTTTCCCCCGAGCACCATCATCAGGACACATTTTCCACTTTTCCACAAGAAACATCAAAATAAAAAGATTGCCTTGAAGCTTTCTAATCATATCTCCAGAGGATGAACCATTTAGATTTTAATGAGCTCATGACTTTCCTACAACACCACCTTTAGCTTCTTCTATTCCTGCTATCCAGAAAAGACTAATTGAGTCGCATCATTTTAAGGTCACAAATGGACATTTTCTTACCATTTGTGGGACATTGTCACCTGAAATGAAACCTTGAACCTTCATTGTTGTATTAGTTTTGAGCGTGAATCATAATTAAACCTCTGGTGTTGTTGCACCCTTTGACCGAAAGACATGAAAAGCTGCTGACACATTACGAGCCACACAAGCGGGAAGATGCTACTCCTAAGAACACACTTTCCTCGAACTGCAGTTGATGCTGAAATATAATCTCAGGTATTATACACGACACAGGGCTCCTGTTACGTGCAGTTTGTTTGTGATGCCCTGCAGGCAGCTGAAGCTGCACAGGCTCCATCTGATCTGCATCACAACACTCTGATTTATTGTTTTCGGGAAAGTGATGCAGCCTGTAAAAAGCCAGGAGTCTTAAAAAAGCGAAGCAGGTGATTGGCCGGCCTCCAAACTAAAATTAGGCCGATTAAAAAGTTTCCAGGATCAGCTGTGAGGCGGTAACATCATCCAGGAAGAGTTCAGCTCTCCTGCTGGTTTCCAGCTTGCAGCAACGATCTGTGGCTTTTATAAACAGCACCAGGATGAGTCGTCCTCAGTGCGTCTGTGGAGCTGCATGAAAACCTCTCAAACCAGATGACTGAACCGCGGGAGGATTAAAGGCTCCTTTGTAGGCGGAGAACATTTATTTTTCCCATCAGACTCCGATGGAAAAACTTAAAATCTGAAATTACATTATTTTAATTTACATTTTTGTCTTAATTTGTATTTATCATGCATTTGTTTTATTACTTCATTAAATTATTACTTCTTGGTTTTATGTTCTTTTTTTAACATCACCTCATAACTTGTTTTTGAAGTTCTTTGTGAATTTAATTTAATTTCAGCATCAAAGGAATAAAAACAAAGTTCTTTTTACTCAGCAACAGAAATGACGTTTGTTCAAACTATTCAAACTCTGCGTGATAAATAAAGCTTTCTGTTTTTAGCTTTGTTTGTCTGTCAGCACTTTGTAAACTTAGTTTTTAAAGGTGTTATATAAATAAAGTATTATTATTTTAGTTGTGGAGCTAAAATAATAATAATAATAATAATACATTGTATTTGTATAGCACTTAAAAAGCACTCAAAGGTACTTTATAAGGTAAAACAGTAAAAGCAATAACAATATAAAAACAATTTCATTGCATTAATTACAACAATGAATAAAGGGGGGGGGGGGGGGGGGGGGGGGGGGGGTCACAGATATAAATTATAATATCCTGCAGGGGGTGCTGGAGGGAAGATCGTGGAGTCATTAAAAGGCTAAAGTAGTTTAAGAATACATAAACACAACAATTGGAGGGCAAAGCAAAATTAGAAAATTGTTTTAATTTATTTAAGAAAAGGGGTTACAAACACAACCAATCAGACGTCTCAGTAAATGGATATTTAAGTGAAACACGTCTGCAGCGGTACAGAGACAGAGCTGATGAAAACATACACAGGTAGTAGACTGTGATTGTGTATCAGGGGATCAGTGAGATGTAATCTCATGTTTATACTTTTACTCTTATTTTTAAATCAGTATTAACTCTGCTTTTACAATTCTTGACAAAGTATTTACCTCAACTGTTTCAGGTTTGTTCTGTAGCCAAAGTTTAAGTGCAGAACAGACGACATAACGAAGTGTGATCTATCAGTTAAACATCAACACACTAGTTTCATTACACACCATCAAACAAGGATCAACCAAGCGTCAGGAATGGTTCACCTAAACACTGTAGTGGAGAAGAATACAGAAACATTAAGGCTCACAGTCAGATATATACATAATGATAATAATAGAAACTTAATGTCAGAAAATACAAAAACAAAGAGGGAATTGAACAAATATAGACATTTGATGATATTTTGGACATGAGCTGTTGGTTTTTAATTGTCCAACTAAGAGTCAGAAAAAGTGTTTTATTGGATATAAATGAAATATCGAGTCTAACGGCGGCTTCAGTTCGACGTCTTTACAGCCAGCGGACGTCTTTTAGGATTAAGGTGGAAACCACCTGAAGAGACGACTCCTCAGTAATCATCATAGAATTCTGCAAAAGACACAAAAGGAAAATGTTGAATATACAAATATTATAAAATATTCCAAATGCCAACGTAGTTACATTCAGTCCTTTGGAAAGTTTCAGGTTTAAACACTTTTAGGTTGGACTACAGTTTAACTTGAGGTTTTAAAAGTAATTTTCTTTTGGTCAGATTTTTTTATTTAGGGTTTTTGTTCAGAATGAAGTGACTGCTAAAGAAGTTAGGAAGTTAAACAATCTATTTAATGGGAAAAAACAACAACCTGAAAATAAAAAAGCAACTGTCAACCCATTAAAATCTGCACGACTGGTGTCATTTTGCACCAGAGAAAAAGACATTTTAAAATCATTGATAAGAAGCAGATTAACTGCTATTTAAAGTCTAATTTCACAGTTTTAGTCTCTAGCGAGTCAGAATTCGGCCTGAACTTATTCTACACTTTATACAAATGCTTTGATCATGACTCGCTATGAAGCTCCCTTTACTGACATCTTTTGTCTTTTTCTCCACAGAGTGCTGAAGCGCTCATGGCTGTCGCTTACGATGCTGTCACCCAGCCGGGCCTGCTTTCCGAGCAGTACCCCCCACCCCTGCTGCCCAAGCCTGGAAAGGACAACGTTCGGCTTCAGAAGCTCGTCAAAAGAACCGCCAAGAAAAAGGCCTCCGCTCAGGCATCGCAGCCTGCCGCGCTTTTCCGCTCCAACCTTTCCCCTGTGAACGAAGCAAGCCCTGACCTAGAGCACAGCGACCACTCCACCCCTCCCAGGACTCCAGAGACACCGTTCAGCCTCTTCAGTGTCCAGCAGCCTCCACGGTTCACCGTCAGGCCGCTGTATCAACATGTGGCGTCTCCTTACCCGCAGCGTGCAGCTTACGGCAGAGCAGCGATGTTCTCACCTCAGACGGTGGCGCCCCAGTTGTACTCGCAGAACATTACCACAGTTTCTTCATATTCTGCAGCGACCCACCTTTCTGGAGTCTCATCAGCTCCATGGCCAGTCGCCGAGGCGGCAGTGCCCAAAATATCTCTGCCAGCCTTTTCTGTACATGAGGCAACAGTACCAGCTGCTGATGTGAAAAAGCCAGCGTTTAACACATTTGCTGAAATGCATGTTGGTCTTAGACCTGCTGCAGGTCCCACTCCTTATCCAGCAACAGGGGGTCAAGCTGTGATCCGTCCTCTCACTGTGTTGACCCCGCTCATCAAATGCAAAAGTCCACGTCCAACATTCAAAGCAACTGAACGTTCAAGATCGCCCAGACCGATGTTTGATGTCCCTCAAATTAGGATGTACACAGCGAGCACATCCTTCTACGAGTCATCCAGGACCCCACCGGTGTATGACACAGCTGGATTAACCGCTATTGGCAGCACAGTACCTCAAAGTAAAACACCAGCAGAAACAAAACGAGATTTGAGTCCATCATCTGAGGTCAGAAGAGGTACGACACCGACAGCTCAGCCTCCTTTACTGGGCACAGATCCCCAGAGGAAAACACCAACTTCAGAAACTAAAAGAGGGACTACACCAACAGCAGAGATTAATACAATTATAACCCCATCATCCGAATTCAAAAGGGCTACTCCAACTTCTGAAATCAGAGTTAAAACACCAACTCCAGCAGTACGGCCTAGAACCCCGGCATACAACAAGAGTCGGGCTACAACGCCCGTCTTTGAAGTCTCAAGACCTAATCCTCTCTTGTTTGCCGTGTCGCCAATCACAGAAGAGCCAGAGTCAAGAATGCCCAAAACAGTTTCTGCTATAAGCAGTTTGTCAGCTCCCCAAAGTGTGAAGACTATTGAGCCCAAGCCTGCTGAAACGATACCGAATGGGGACATTCAATTGGACATCACTCCTGCATTTAAACCAATTCAACAAAGCATTAGTAAGTCAAAATCCGAGCCTAATCTGTTAAGAGAAACTGCTCCAGCTGGTTCTCAAAGACCGAAAACTCCAACAACTGAGCCAAAAACACCAGCAGTGACTTCTTACAGCAATCAGAGGCCTAAGACTCCAACATACGAAGCATCCCGACTTATGACCACATCACCTGGCTTTAAAAGACCAAAGACCCCGACATATGGGCCATCACCTGTAGGCTTTCAGAGACCTAAAACCCCAACCCAAGTGGCTCAAAAATCAAAGTCTGGCTACCGTGGATTGACACCGGCTGAATATACTGCTTACGGCGGAATCAGAACTTACTCTCCAGCATTTGGTATCTCCGGTTCTAAGACGCAAACTGAAGAGGAGGTTAAAGCTACACAAGAGGAACCAGCAGAATGTAAAACACATTGCCAAGAGCCATCTGTGAAGGGACAAGCAACGCCGGAGGTGTCTGAAGCCAAAGAAACTCCTAAAGACGTAGATAAACCCCATTTGAGAGAAGACAAAGTTGCCATCACCCCTTCAATCCCTATTATTGTTGTTTCACAAGCACCTGACACCTCAGGAACAACGTTAACACAAGAGACAAGTACGGTATACACTCATGTTGCAGCAAAACAAGGAAAAACGGTGATTCAAGAACCACCAAAGGCTAAACCTCCAACAGCAGAGAGGAAAACTCCTGAGACACCAGTTCAAGAAGTCGCCAAACCAAAGATAAAACCTCCCGAAGCCAAACATCCAGTGCCCAAAGCTGGCGACCCTCTGAAGGCAGTAAAAAAACTTATAGGCAAAGATAAAGTCCAGAAATCTGGAAGTGAGACGAAAGCTGACGTCTCAGATCAAAAAGAGCGAGCGAAACCTGTAGCTACCACCAAAACTAAAGGCGAATGCTCAAAGCCAAGCATCGCAGCGCCCGCTCTGCCTGCTAAGGCGTCTGCAACAGGAAGTGAAGACAAAGGAAACGATAAGAAAGCAGAATCAGCTGCATTTCAATCTGCACCTGAGAAAAAGGCAGGCGATGAATCCCTCCCAGCCAAGCCCATTCTTAAAGTCATACAAAAACCAAAAGGAATGAAATCCAAACTAAGTGGTTGGTCCCGACTCAAGAAGCACATGGTGGTGGAGCAGGAGGAGCCCAAATTTCCAGAGATAGGCCCCGAGAAGGAGGCCATCGGGCCGGACCAGACCGAGGTGAAAAAGGTCGACGAGAAGGCCGTCGACAAACCTGACACTGAGGACGAGAACCAAACCAAAGACGCTCCCGCAGCAGCAAAGATGTGGAACGCTGTCCTCTTCCAAATGTTTAGCACTAAAGAGAACATCATGCACCAGATCGAGCTAAACAAAAGCGAAGACAAGAAGCAGGAAGAGGGAAAGGAAGAGACGAAAGATATACCTTCATTTGCGCACCGGCTGCCCTTGCTGCTGTTTAGTCCAAAGTTTGATGCTAAAAGGCTTAAAGAGGCGGCGTCGAGGCCGGTGACGAAAATATCAACAGTTTTTGAAATGGGTCTGATTGGGCGTAAAGGTAAAGAAGAGGAACCAAAAGACTTTAACAGAACAGCGAGGGGGTTCGCTAATATAATATAAATATGATATATAAGTGCCAAGACGAAAATGTAAAGAAAAAAAAGTTATGATATATGTTTAATGTACAGGTGCATTAGTCTCTGTGTTAAGTGAATGACGTTTGTGTTGTAGAAAAGTCAGCTTTGAACTTTATACTTGACAAATGCTTTGTGTTGCATTTGTGTGACTGGATGTTAAATGTGTGTATTTGTGGATTAGCTGGAAAAGGAGAGAAAGCGACATTTGTCTTAATTCAGACGTCACTACAGATTAAAGCGTTTATGTTTTCAGTAAAATCAGAGCTTCTCATGTTGTTCCTTTCATCACATGTTCACAATATGATATAGATGATATTATAGAACTGATTATTTATATGTAGTCAAGAAAAACAAAGTCAACTTCTAGTGAATATATTTCTTTATAAAATCTGTATTTTTATAAACAGAACACAAGTTTAGTTTTGTTGTTTCTCTTTAATGATCATTTAAATATCCAGTTTTATTCAACATGGTGCTAATTGCCTCAGGGCCTCGTCTGCAGAGTATAACATGACTTTAAATATTGCTTTGTGATTGATCTCAAAGTCAAGATGAAACGACATTTGGATGGTCAGTCAGACACAAGAAGACAGTTTGATTGGAGAAGAGAGAGTTCGAAAAAAATGTGAATTTTATTAATTGCTTAATTAATTGTCAAAATATTGAAAATGAGAAGATGAATGTAAAGTATATCACTCAAAATGTGCCGAAGAGAAAAAATCTTTCGGATTTGTGACATTAGCAAACTTCGTAAAGTTTAACGCCCGCTGGATGTATTTCAGCTGCGATACAAGAACGGTGTCCTCCACTACTTCCTGTGTGATCAACACTCAGTTTTCAACAGCCGTCATTTTGATGGTAGAATTTCACATTTTAACATCTTTAAAATGCAGCGCATTGCATTGTGGGAGTGTTAGCAGAAAGTAGCGTACGTGTGGATAAAATATCGGACAGTAAATAAAGAGTTTTTATTCTAAGGCGTCGAAGTCGACAAGAAATATTTCTCAAATTTTAAAAATAGTTTAAACGAGCAAAATGTTTGATTTATTGTGGCTCGAGGAGTTGGCTGAGTTGAAGCTCATGTAAGTTGTTAGAGAAGAACGATGATGAGCAGCCATGATGGAGGTCAGTGGGATAAATGAACTGTGGGGTCAAAGGTCAAGATTGTTTTTAGACGACTGTGAAGCAATAATCCAAACTTTATTCTTCTCGTTTAATGTTCAATGTGTTTTTTAAATGTTGTTTCTAATGAATGTGTGTGATGGAGTTAATAAATAAGCAGTTTGTAATGTTTGGACACTAAAGCAGCAGCTGCAGGAGTAGAACAACTTATGTTTCCTATTTATATGACTGCACCTGAATGGAGCATTCTGCAAGATTATTCTATTATTCATGGTCCGTGTATTGCTTATGAGTTTAATAAAATAAAACATGTCATTTGTTTGTTTTTCCCTCAGTTTTCTAGCTTTAATTAAATATTAAATTTCTAGCGTTAAAATTAAATATGGGACGGTCTAGAAAAACTAGTCTTAAATGTTCGATTACAATTTCCTATTATTTCTTAAAATGTAAAATATAACTGAGGAGCACTATGGGGTCTACAGGTGCACGATGAAGTTCTGCTGAAGGTCTGTATTACAGATCATTTATTAATCTCTTGTCTTTTATTTAAAGTGAAGCATTTTGAACTATTGTTTTCTTATGTGAAGCAGAAAATGTGCTGCACAATAATAATAATAATAATAATAATGATAATAATAATAATAATAATAATAATAATAATAATAATAATGATAATAATAATAATAATAATAATAATAATGATAATAATAATAATAATAATAATAATAATAATAATAATGATAATAATAATAATAATAATAATGATAATAATAATAATAATAATAATGATAATAATAATAATAATAATAATAATAATAATAATAATAATAATAATAATAATGATAATAATAATACATTAGATTTGTATAGCGCTTTTCTAGAAACTCAAAGACAACAAAGCTCGACTTCAAACACTCTGACAGAGAATTTATTTTTTAGTTTCCCCCCGTCGGTGTAGGTTACCCTGAAACACGGGTTCACAGCTACAGAGGACTAAAGCTGCCATTAAATAAACATAAGAATAAATAAATGACTAAATAAATAAAATGATGAAGAAAGAAGTGTAGAAATAAAATCCTCAATTATCAAATAAATGTGCAGGTTAATTTGAATAAATAGGGAAATAAATAAAAACAGAAATAAATGTAAAGAGTGAAAAATAAATACATTGTCTTTATTTATTGCTCTATTTCTGTGCTTATTTAAATATTCAAATTAAGTTAATTGAGGATTTTATTTCTACATTTCTTTTCTTTCATTTCACTTCCTGTCTGCGGTCTTACCGGACTCTCCGTAAGTGAACTCTCCTCCGTTTTCCTCGTCTACTGGGATCTTCTCGTATTTTCCGTGACCAGTGACGACAAATTTATACTTTTTAGCAGCTGATGAACCCTGAAGACAGAAAATAAAGTTAGTTCACTTCGATGTTTCCAGAAATATTTGATCTTGTATTGATTAATCTGTAACAATTCAAACTCTGTATTACATCTGACTGTCTGTCTGTCTGTCTGTCTGTCTGACTGTGTGTGTGTCTGTCTGACTGTCTGTCTGTCTGACTGTCTGTCTGACTGTCTGTCCGCCTGACTGTCTGACTGTCTGTCTGACTGTCTGTCTATCTGTCTGTCTGACTGTCTGTGTGTGTGTGTGTGTGTCTGTCTGACTGTCTGTCTGTCTGACTGTCTGTCTGACTGTCTGTGTGTGTGTGTGTGTCTGTCTGTCTGACTGTCTGTGTGTTCGTGTGTCTGTCTGTCTGTCTGTCTGTCTGTTTGTGTGTTCGTGTATCTGTCTGTGTGTCTGTGTGTCTGTGTGTCTGTGTGTTTGTGTGTCTGTCTGTCTGTCTGTCTGACTGTCTGTGTGTTCGTGTGTCTGTCTGTCTGTCTGTCTGTCTGTTTGTGTGTTCGTGTGTCTGTCTGTGTGTCTGTGTGTCTGTGTGTCTGTGTGTCTGTGTGTTTGTGTGTCTGTCTCTCTGTCTGTCTGTCTGTCTGTCTGTCTGTCACACCAGGGATAAGAAATAACATTATAACATTTATTTTAATATTAAAAAGAGCCAGACCTGTGTGAACATAAAATGAATGAAAATCTCAAAGGTCATTTAAAGTTTAATACACAAGTAAAATGACTTTAAATCAAGTCCTTGTTTAGTGAAGACTCTAAACTAACTTCAGTTCTTAAAGACTTTTTAGGTAATCCAGTGAAAAGGGAATAACAACGAGCGAGCAATAAAACAGTGAGGGACTGATTCCTTCTTAAGTTTAAAAACGGACTTTGACAATATTTGTAAGATAAAAAAAGGATGTTATAAAGACGTTATTAAAATGAGAATTAACATTCAAATCATAGTCTAAAATCTCTCCCAAGTTTGTGATGAGTTTTGATATTGACTTAATATGTGTGTGTGTGTGTGTGTGTGTGTGTGTGTGTGTGTGTGTGTGTGTGTGTGTGTGTGTGTGTGTGTGTGTGTGTGTGTGTGTGTGTGTGTGTGTGTGTGTGTGTGTGTGTGTGTGTGTGTGTGTGTGTGTGTGTGTGTGTACTCACCTTTGCTCTTTGCCCGGGCTGCCCTGTCGGGTCTCCAATAACCTCCCACATGTTCTTTTTCTGCATCACGTCTCCGGGCCTCACGTCCTGATGAATCAATAAACAGTAATAAACACAAACATGTCGACACTCTGTGTTCAGAACACGCGTCAAAATCTTTGGGAAATCTGCGTTTATCGCTGACAAAGTGATGCGATGTCATGCTTCTGTGTTATGTTCGTACAGGATGTGGTTAGCCTAGCTTAGCATAAAGACTGGATAAATCCTTACATGTCAAGAAATAGTCCCCGCACATGATTTCTCGAGGTAGTAGCAACATGCAAGATACATACAAAATGATAAATAAAAACACATATTTATTCTCCAATGGTTTCTAAATATTATTGCCGTTAATTTGAAACAAGTCTGTTTCTTTTCTATAAATAAAATATTCCTCAAATAAAATCAATTAGAAATTGTTGTATCGTGTTTCTCCACAAGAGGGAAACCTCAAATAACAAACTTTTAGGCTGCACCTGAACACACCACAGTCCATCTGAGATGGAAGATTCGCTCCTTTACTAAAGTACAACAATGTGAAAGTACTCTTTCTGAAGTAATCTAAGAATCTATTCTAATACTATCTAGTGATCTAGTAATATCTAGTGATCTAGTAATATCTAGTAATCTAGTAATATCTAATAATCTAATAATATCTAGTGATCTAGTAATATCTAATAATCTAATAATATCTAGTGATCTAGTAATATCTAGTAATCTAATAATATCTAGTAATCTAGTAATATCTAGTAATCTAGTAATATCTAGTAATCGAATAATATCTAGTAATCTAGTAATATCTAGTAATCTAATAATATCTAGTAATCTAATAATATCTAGTAATCTAGTAATATCTAGTAATATAGTAATATCTAGTAATCTAATAATCTAATAATATCTAGTAATCTAATAATCTAATAATATCTAGTAATCTAGTAATATCTAGTAATCTAATAATCTAATAATATCTAGTAATCTAGAAATCTAATAATATCTAGTAATCTAGTAATATCTATTAATCTAGTAATCTAATAATATCTAGTAATCTAATAATATCTAGTAATGTAGTAATCTAATAATATATAGTAATCTGCCAGTGAAAGAAAATAATAAAATAAAAGCTTTTAATGACAAACATTCTCAAAATAATAAATACATAAAACAAAAAATCTAGTAATCTAGTAATATCTAGTAATCTAATAATATCTAGTAATCTAATAATATCTAGTAATCTAATAATATCTAGTAATGTAATAATATCTAGTAATCTAGTAATCTAATAATCTAATAATATCTAATAATCTAATAATATCTAGTAATCTAATAATATCTAGTAATGTAATAATATCTAGTAATCTAGTAATCTAGTAATCTAATAATATCTAGTAATCTAATAATATATAGTAATCTAGTAATCTAGTAATATCTAGTAATCTAATAATATCTAGTAATCTAGTAATATCTAGTAATCTAGTAATATCTAGTAATCTAGTAATATATAGTAATCTAGTAATCTAGTAATCTAATAATATATAATAATCTAGTAATATCTAGTAATCTAATAATATCTAGTAATCTAGTAATATCTAATAATCTAGTAATCTAATACTATCTAGTAATCTAATAATATCTAGTAATCTAATAATATCTAGTAATATCTAGTAATCTAATAATATCTATTAATCTAGTAATCTAATAATATATACTAATTTAGTAATATCTAGTAATCTAGTAATCTAATAATATATAGTAATCTAGTAATCTGCCAGTGAAAGAAAATAATAAAATAAAAGCTTTTAATGACAAACATTCTCAAAATAATAAATAAATAAAACAAAAAATAGTAATCTAATAATATCTAGTAATAATATCTAGTAATCTAGTAATATCTAGTAATCTAATAATCTAATAATATCTAGTAATCTAGTAATATCTAGTAATCTAATAATATCTAGTAATCTAGTAATCTAGTAATATCTAGTAATCTAATATCTAGTAATCTAATAATCTAATAATATCTATTAATCTAGTAATCTAATAATATCTAGTAATCTAATAATATCTAGTAATCTAGTAATATCTAGTAATCTAGTAATCTAATAATATCTAGTAATCTAGTAATATCTACTAATCTAGTAATCTAATAATCTAATAATATCTAGTAATCTAGTAATCTAGTAATATCTAGTAATCTAATAATCTAATAATATCTAGTAATCTAGTAATCTAATAATATCTAGTAATCTAATAATATATAGTAATCTAGTAATCTAGTAATATCTAGTAATCTAATCATCTAATAATATCTAGTAATCTAATAATATCTAGTAATCTCATAATATATAGTAATCTAGTAATCTAATAATATCTAGTAATCTAGTAATATCTAGTAATCTAATAATATCTAGTAATCTAGTAATCTAGTAATATATAGTAATCTAGTAATCTAATAATATCTAGTAATCTAGTAATCTAATAATATCTAGTAATCTCATAATATATAGTAATCTAGTAATCTAATAATATCTAGTAATCTAGTAATATCTAGTAATCTAATAATATCTAGTAATCTAGTAATCTAGTAATATCTAGTAATCTAGTAATCTAATAATATCTAGTAATTTAGTAATATCTAGTAATGTAGTAATCTAATAATATATAGTAATCTAGTAATCTGCCAGTGAAAGAAAATAATAAAATAAAAGCTTTTAATGACAAACATTCTCAAAAGAATGACTTAATATCTCAAAATATTAACACATGAAAGTTTCTGATTGTTTCTGAGTTACTACGTCATTGTTTTCTGGTTCTGTCACGTTAGATATATATTTATTATATATAATAAATAATAATAATAATAATGTATATTAAACATGTTATAATGTTAGAGACGCCTGTGACGGTTGTCGCTGCTCGATGAGTTCTAACTTCTCGTTGTGCGACTTACCGCCGGTCTGCAGAGCGACTGTCTGCTGCCGTCAGACGGACCCTTCACCCACTGAGTGATGCGGTCGGCCACGCCCACCTTCAACCCCTCAGCGTCCTGATTCAGGAAAGAAAGATTTATTAATAAAGTGTTTTGACTGAACAAACAGCAACAAGTCTGACAGTGTTTGAAGCAGTTTGGTGAGTTTGCTGATTTTATTTCTAAACATGCAAACGTCCTGAAACCTGAGGAGCATCACAGAAACGTTCTCAACCTGAAACTATTAAAAACTGGAGCCGAAAAACCTACTTTTATAAATTTAAAATGTTTATTTTAGAGGTCAAATTGAAGTGCAAGAATGTTGCTTGAGGTCACATCAGATCATTGATTTCTGTGTTTACGATTTAATAACTTGGAAGAATCTTCCCACCTAAAAGTCTAATTATTGTATCCCCAGAGAGGAAACATGAATACATATATTAAAGTGATTTCATCAATACTTCTTTTTGGTTGAACTTTGGTTCTTCATATCTTTCTTAACATCAGCTTGAACATCATGTGTGTTTAAGTTTATTACATTTTTCTACAACAAACTCCTCAGAATAAAATGATTTAAATCACATTAATATATTTTAGAGGCTTTAAATAAACATAAAACTGCTTGACTGGTGTTTTAATTTAAGGTAAAAGTGAGCGCAGACATGCAGACAGATCGAGTTCGTCTCACGTCTATTTCAGCTCCTGGCAGCAGCTCCGACTCTCTCGTGTGTCTAAAGGAAAGTTTATTCTCAAATGCGTCTGCAGGCACATTCTTCATGTCAAATGGCGTCCAAATAAAGACTTTTAAAACTCATTAAGTTATTTCTTAAAACTTCATTTCCTCCTCAAGACTTCCTGTAATAATTCTTTGACTGTTTCATACGACGTTTCTCTTCTTCTATTCAACTTTGATGATTTGGTCGCTTCCTTCTCTGGTGCAGCAAAGTATTAATAAATGACACTCGCCATCTCCGTCTGTTGATCATCATGAGACGTTCTACACTGTGCTTCTTTCTGCCAAGTTATATCCGTGTGTCTGGCCTTCGGTGCCTTGTCCATCTTTCACTCTCGGGCTTCAGGTTCATGGTTTGCACGACTTCCTGTCGCAGCAGGAAGTGACCGGGTCTCCGGGGGCTTCTTACCTTGCAGGTGGCTCCCTTGATGGGACTCTGGCTGCAGGCTTCTCCGGCCTCAAACAGGTTCTTCTTGGAGGTGACGACCTCAGGTGAGCTGGGCAGGTCGCTCAGTGATGCCTTCACTGCCCGGGCCTCCTGGGAGTTCTGCACAACAACAACAACAGTAACGCCGTCTTTGGCCTCATGTATTAATGATCAATTAAACTAATTTCTTTATATAATTCAGACCTAACTATATCATGTGCACACAATAATACAGCACAAAGAGCATCTCAACACCGGTTTGTGTTTCTTCTTCTTTCTTCTCCACACCTGTGAGTTGTGTCTTTAATTGCTCTTGTTATTTTTGCAAAGCTCTCCAAAAGTAAAAGCGTCTTTCCTTTTCCCTGCAGGTCGTTCCCCGAGCTGTTGTTTCAGCCGGAGGAGTGAACACAGGGAACGGAAAGGTGAAAATAAAAAGGTCTGAGCGTCGCTGTTCCCGTCGTATATCTGTCAGAGGGCTGACGTGAGATCTGTGACCTGAACAAAGAGGTTCAGAGCTCTTAACCTTCAGCTGCTGTTAAACAATGAGAGTCCACAAGATCACTCGACCCTTAAAGGAAGAGTGTGACCTTTTAGGGAAATACTCTCGATACCACGTTGATGTCAGTCCATTAAATATAAGTACACACCCTTAGGAAAATACTCACACATATATATAATCTGAGTTTAACCACTTACGAAGTGTCAACAAACAGCCCTTTGAACAAGTGACAGCTCGACTCAACAGTTTCCAAACACGTCGTCTTTACAAATTCATTTTCTGTGTCTCCAACTAAGTTTCTTTTAATATGCAAATTGTAATGTGCATGAAATAAATCTGAAAAACAGTTTGAATGAGATTGATACCACTCATGTCTGTATGCTACATAAGCTACAACTAGCAGCTAGTTAGCTTAGCTTAGCATAAAGACGGGAAATCTCTGAAGCTCAGTCGACATATTATATCTGCTCTGTAGGTTATTAGTGACACTTTTATCCTTTATTGTGTTTCACCTGAACGTTAGCATAAAACTAGCAAGAACTGAGCATCTTTTTAAAACCTCTGACTTTGACGATATTTGTAAGATAATAAAAAGATGTTATAAAGACATGTCATCTAAAATCAATCTTAAGTTTGTGACGTGAGTTTCAATATTGACTTAAGAAAGAAAACAATAAAAGTGTATAGGGAAAGTTAAGGTGTGTGTGTGTGTGTGTGTGTGTGTGTGTGTGTGTGTGTGTGTGTGTGTGCGGACCTCCACAGCGTGGGCGTACTGCTCCAGCTTGTCGTCGATCTTGGGCAGCAGGACGAGCGGCTGCGTCTTCTTGAAGCTGTTACTGTAAAAACAACAGATTCAGGATCAGACGTCGCTTTAACGTCTGCATCAGTTTCTCTGCACGCCGCCGCGTCGTCGTGTTTCCTGCACGATGTTGCTTGTTGTGTATCTTCTTGTTTCCACTATATGAAATATGTATTTATGTTATCAATCTTTCTTGCTTTCTCTGCAACACGAAGCACTTCATCTTTCCCTTTATTCTTTTTAATGCTGTTTTATTATATTTATATTAAATACAAATAGGTTTATTAATGTTTGCCTCTAATCTGGACGATCTCCAGAACCGAGATGCCTCTCTTGTGCTTTAAAAGAGAATAACTTCACACTTCTTGTAAATAAATATTTATCTTTGATATTTGATTAAAAGTTATTTAAACGAGATGAAGAAGAGGAAGAGGAAGAGGAGGCGTGCATTGTGCAGCTCAGTGGGCGGAGACACTAACGGAGTCAAAGGTTCAGCTCTCTGAACTCTGTTCCTGTCGCACTTATTATTTAATAAAACCATCGACAGAACGCTTCACTCCTGCGGAGAGCTGATGACTTCCTGCTGTGGACGTCCTGCAGACGCCATTCTTTAAAAACCAGCAGAGAAAACAGAGAACATCTGGACGGAGTTAAGCAGAACATAGATATTCACCTTTTCTTCAACGAGCGGTTCAGCGACTCAGTTCTCTCTGTGAGCTGAAGAAGAAGAAGGAGAAGAAGAAGAAGAAGAAGAAGAAGAAGAAGAAGAAGGAAGAAGAAGAAGAAGAAGAAGAAGAGAAGATAAGGAGAAGGAAAAGAGAAGAGGGGATAAGGAGAAGAAGATAAGAAGAAGCACATAAGAAGAAGATCTAAGTAAGTCAATAAGGCGACTCGTACTCCTTCTCAGAACTTCGCGTTCTCCAATTCCTCCTCGCTCTCTGTCTCCTACCTCCTCCTCTCCCCTCCTCTCCTCCTCTCCGCCTCCTCCTCCTCCTCCTCCTCCTCCTCCCTCCTCCTCCTCCCTCTCGCTTCCTCCTCCTCTCCGTCCTCCTCCTCCTCCTCCTTCCCTCTGCCTCTCCTCCCTCCTCTTCCTCCTCATCCTCCTCTCCTCCTCCTTCTCCTCCTCCTCCTCCTCCTCCTCCTCCTCCCGCTCCTCCCCTCCTCCCCTCTCCTCCTCCCTCCTCTCCTCTCCTCCGCCTCCTCCTCCTCCTCCTCTCCTCCTCTCTCCTCCTCCTCTCCTCCTCCCTCCTCCTTCCTCCTCCTCCCTCCTCCTCTCCCTCCTCCTCCTCCCCTCCTCCTCCTCCCCTTCTCCTCCTCTCCTCCTCCTCCTTCCTCCTGCCTGCCTCCTCCCTCGCTCTTCTTCCTTCTCCTCCTTCTCCATCCTCTTCTCCTCCTCCTCCTCCTCCTCCTCCTCCTCTCCTCCCCTCCTCCTTCTCCTCCTCCTCCTCCTCCTCCTCCTCCCTCCCTGCTCCTCCTCCTCCCTCTCCTCCCTCCTCCGTCTCTCCTCCTCCTTCTCCTGCCTCCTCCTCCTCCTCGATCCCCTCCTCTCCTCCTCATCCTCATCCTCCTCCTCCTTCTCCTTCTGCTCCTCCTTCGCCGCCTCCCTTCTCTCTCCTCCTCCTCCTTCTCCGCCGCCTCCTCCGCCTCCTTCGCCTCCTCCTCCTCAGTTCTCCTCCTCCTCCCCTCCTCCGCCTCCTTCTCCTCCTCCTCCTCATCCTCCTCCTCCTCCCCTCCTTCTCCTTCTCCTCCTCCTCCTCCTCCTCCTCTCTCCCTCCTTCTCCTCCTTCTCCTCCTCCTCTCCCCTCTCCTTCTCCTCCTCCTCCTCCTTCTCCTCCTCCGCCTCCCCTCCTCCTCCTCCTCCTCCTCCTCCTTCAAGGATTTTTGTATTTTAAGTATAATTCTCTAATAACACTTTTGTATTTGTATCATTTTAAATGCAGAATGTTTGAACTTTCTACTTCTGAAGGATCTGAAAACTTCCCCATCACTGCCTGCCACACACACACACACACACACACACACACACACACACACACACACACACACACACACACACACACACACACACACACACACACACACACAGGAAACCCCTGTGTTACAGCTGAACACTCAGTGACATCCAATCAAAAGCTGTAACACACTAAGGAAAAAAACTGCTTTTTCAGAGGCATATGATATTAATGTATTATATTTATGGTGCAGAACACACATGCAGTGTCACACACACACACACACACACACACACACACACACACACACACACACACACACACACACACAGGCATCAAACATCACGATATACTTCCAAATACAGAAGAGCACAAGATAAAAAGCATCTTTCAGGACATTTCCAGTGTCTGTGAGTTCACAACATGCTTTTCAAACACACACACACACACACACACACACACACACACACACACACACACACACACACACACACACATGCAACTTACAAGCTGAGCCTGAACCCCTCGGCTGTGAAGACAACACACAGTTAGTTTGTGTCGGTCAGTAATTTGTATCATTTCATGTAACTTGACGGATCACAGACACTAAACACCATAAAACATATTTGTCCTGAGTACTTTCTATTATCCAGAGAGTATAATGATCTGAAGTTATCAGCTTCTTTAAAATCTTCCCAGTTTACATCATTAGAAAGTGATGACGTCACTTCCTGTCTGAACAAATACAAAACTAGCTTCTGTAACTCGATACAATCACTCTTTCATTTCTTTTATGGGTCTGAAAATGATTTTACTTTCCATATATCTTGTATTATAAACAGAACTTCACCCTCTGCTAACTGCTAGCACCGCTGAGCTAGCTAACGTAGCAGCTCAGCCGAGGTGTCACAAGCCTCTCGGCCACGCTTCCTGCTTTTAGCACCTCAAGGCGAGTGACATCTCGCTCCATTATATTGGAGAGAAGGACGACATCTCCATCTATCTAGCGGCATGAGTAGCGCTACAGGTAAGAGGGGAAATATGCATTTTGCATTTACTTGTTGAGATTTAGCATCAATGAATCACAGAAACTTTTCCCACTTGTTCCACTTTGGAGCTGCAAACTGCAACATGAAGAAGGAAGTCCTCACTTTTACTTTACGAACACAGCGTTAACACTGCGTTCGTAAAGTAAAAGTGAGGAATATAATTAAGTTGATATTCACCTTGTGTGTGGGAGGTTTGGGGCTGAACGGACTGAAGACCTCGTCTCCGTCCACACTGGACGTACTCAGGCTCTTCATCCTCTGTGCTGCCTCCGTCCTCCTCCTCTCCATGTCCTCCTTCATCCGCCGCCTCTCCTCCTGGGAGTCACAAACACTGTTCAACTCTTCTACATCAACTGCATCAGTCTGAGCTGTTAATGCTGCAGACATCTGTTTACACTGGACATGAGTGCACCTTTTTTATAGCTGAAAGAATGTTTGTTTCTTTTGGCCACTAGAGGGCAGATTAGCTCAGCACATGTTACCTTTTTAAAAGCTTGTTTTGGCTAACATGCTAGCAAGTTGTCTATTTATACATCCAACAGACACACATTATCATCCCATTGGAGTTGTGTTTGAGTCCTCCTGCTGAATGTGAATCTAATATTCTCTGAGTTTGGTCTCCACCATCTCCTGAGGGAAGTATCCGTCCCTTTAGCTGCTAAGTGCTCCACTCTCAGGGGCTCAGAAGATCATTCTGTGGAATCATCTTCAATTTTATATCACAATTTGTAATTCTGTTAATTGTCAATACAAAGATATTGATTGGATGCTTTGCATCCTTTCTTTTGGTGAAAGACAAAAGTCTGTTTCTGTTATCGCACCACCAAACCTCCAAACAACAGCTCACAGCTCACGTCGATGTTTTGAGTCTGAACGCCTCGGAGAACATGATGCAGCTGTTGTTATCTTTAAGGTCACTTTCACTAGTTTAGCAGCCAATCAGACGTTACGACTGCAGAGGATCTAAATTCTGTTACATTTCCCTCAAAGCTGTTTTTGTCTGGTGGTATTCTTAACTGAAGTGGTAATAGATGTCTTTTCAGCGACTTCTTCAGACCCACGCGAGTGTAGGACGTCATCTGGCTACTTGTGGAGCTAGTGCTAACAACTCCCATTATAAGAGTTGTCCACACTGTGCAGGACACACTGAAGGTTGTTCCCCACAGTTAACAGTCACAGCTACCGAGCAAAACAGAAGCACAATGGTTGACGCTCTTACTTCATTTTTCAGGCGGTTTGGACCCGGAGGCAGACAGAAATGCATTGTGGGAGCGACTTTACTTTGTGATGACAAGTCAAAGTAAAAACGTGTCTCAAACACTTGAGATATGAAGCCTTTAGAGAAGTCTGGTCACCTCTTCTTTAGACAGTCGTTGCTGATCCTCCTCCTCCTCCCTCTGACGATCCTCCTCCACTCGGACTCGACGCCTCTCCTCCCTCCTCTTCTTCAGCTCCTCCAGCTCCTGCTCGGCCTCCACCTGTCGGTGTCTCAGCTGCTCGAGCTCCTGGCTCTCCTTCTGCTGGCGGCCCTGCCGGATCTTCTCCAGATGCTGCTCCGTCTCCAGGATGGCCTCCGCCTCCCCCGGCGGCCCGGCTCTGCTACAAACACCGAATATCAATTATCAATGATTATTGACCCGAGTGTGTCCATCGTAAATAATATGGCCAGAAATACGTGGACACCCCTAATGATCAAAGTCAAGTCACTTGGTGATTAAAGTGAAACGTTCACTACAGACACAAGTACAACACACACCTGCTGGATCTTCTTGTCTTGTTGTTCTTGTACGTCGTCACTTCCTCTTTGTCTCCATTGGTGCTGCTTTGTTTCGGCTCTTGGTTCAGGAACACTTTGGATGTGTAGGAGATTTTAACGTCTTTTCTTTTCGCCACCTGAACATGAAAAGTTCAACAAACTATTTCAAACTTGACTTGGACTTGTTTTGAATGTCTTGACTTTGAACTTCCTCAAATTTCTTTTAACTTTAGTATTACTTGTCTAGAATAATTTGAAACTCGGACACGTCTTGAACTACTTTAGACTTGATTAGATCCGCCACAAATAACTACACCTGGACTTGTCTTGAAGAAACCTTTAAAGAAATAGGACCTAGTCTTGTCTCGACTGCCATGAGACTTGGCAGGGACTTGATTTGAGACTTGTCTCTTGTTATGAGCTGAGTTGTGACTCAAATGAGTCGAACATGAACGCGACACGTGGCGATGACTTGTCCTGAATAATATAAGTTATATATTATGTAAGTTAATATGAATGTTATTTGTGTTAAATAACTTGAACTTGACTTGGACTCATCTTGATTGACTTGACACTTGACCAGAACTTTTCTGACTTCTTGAATTTGGATTTGGAAATCTGATTTATTAAATAAGACGATTTGACTTGAGATTTGACTTTGACGTGTCTTTTCCTCGTCTCTTAAGAAAGACTTTAGACTTGACTTACACCTGCTGACTACACTTGAACTCTTACCTCTGAATTCGGTCTTTGAACCTCCTCCCTCCTCCTGGTCTTCACCTCCTCTCTCTTCCTCTTGTCCTCCTCCTCCCCTCTCTCTTTCTCCCTCCTCACCCTCTCAGCTCGAATCGCCTCGTCCTCCTCACGCTCCTTCCTCCTTTCCATCTCCACCCAGGTCCTGTCCTCTTCTTCTTCTTCGTGCTGCTGTCTCTGGAGTCGGCTGGAGGAGGTGAACGAGGCTTGGTTGGCCTTTACGGGTGCAGCTTTGTTTTTCATGTTCTCCTCTTCGTCTTCTTCGCCTCCCTTGCTGAGCTCCTGCAGGCGCTGCTGCCTCCGTCTTTCTCGGCGCTGAGTCCAGTCGCTGAAGCCTTCGTCCTCCTCCAGAGACGGAGAGCTGCTCGGCTTCAGGTCGCCGTCGTACCTGAGGACGAGGCGGGAGAGTCAGGACGGATGAAGACAGAAGTTAACTGATGTGAAACAGCTGCAGGTGTTCAAGGTTTCAAACTGTGTTTAATAAAAACAAGCAGTCTTAATAAGAAACCACATATTCTGTAAATTACACATGTCTGCAGGATTCAGTGCAATGTGCATTATGATGAAACACAATCAGACAACACATTCACATAAAACTAAAACACTAAATACAACAAACACCAGAAAAAAGAGAACAAGTGAAAACTGTGTTCTGCAGGAGAGAGTTTGGTGTCATCAACAAAGAAAGACACCGTGTTCATTTAAGAGGAGAAAGATTAAATCATCCAAACACATAATCATCTGATCATCTATCAAAATATGTTTCTTTAAGACATTTATTTTGAAATACTCCACCTGTGTGAAAAATCTTATCAACATGTAATTAGTCCAAAGAAAAGTGTGAAACGCTCCATGTCTGCTCAGTCATGTTGGGACGTGATACAAACAATCTGCATTTATCTCTTGAAAAGCTTCTGGGACCGGGTCGTTAGTTCTGCACTGATGGACTCTAGTTGTTGCAGCCGGTCTGTTCCAGTCTGATCCGGTCTGCAGGGGCAGAGCTCAGGTTCTGTCCGTCAGAAAAGCTTTAAGTGATTTTAATAATGAGCGTCTGCGTCAGTAAACAGAACGGCTGCAGGGAGGCGTCAGTGGAGACGAGGACGCTCTACAAGTTCAAGTACTGTGTTAAGTACAAATATGAGGTACTTGTACTTCCTTGTATTTGTATTTCCTTTTTATGCTACTTTATACTTCTACTCCACTACATTTAAGAGGAAAATATTTTACTTTTTATTGCGCTTCATTTAAACAATAGTTACTTTGCAGATTCTGATTATATAATAATAATAATAATAATAATAATAATAATAATAATAATAATAATAATAATAATAATAATAATAATAATAAACAAATATAGTATGATAATAGCAGCTGGCTGCTAGGAGCAAGTGACCAATAATAATAATAATAATAATAAATTGTATTTATAAAGCGCTTTTAAAAGGTACTCAAAGACGCTTATTCTATATATATATATAATATATATATATATATATATATATTATATATATATATATATATATATTATTGGATTATATATATATATATATATATATATATATATAATATATATATATATATATATTATTGGATTACATATATATATATAATATATATATATATATATATTATAATCCAATAGTATATATATATATATTATTGGATTACATATATATATAATATATATATATATATATATATTATAATCCAATAGTATATATATATATTATTGGATTACATATATATATAATATATATATATATATATATATATATATATATATATATATTATTGGATTACATATATATATAATATATATATATATATATATATATATATATATTATATATAATCCAATAATGTGTATATATATATATATATATATATTATATATAATCCAATAATATATATATATTATATATATTATATATAATTCAATAATATAATATATATTATTCAGAAATGGGCTTTAAAAACAATAACAAATAAATATGAGCTCCACTCACCAGCTGCAACATTAAAGTGATAAACATATTACATATTATATGAATATTACATTAATAATGCACCATTAATTACCATCTAGTAATTTAACATATATTATTCTGAAATGACCTTTCTGCATAACACTTTGGTACTTGAAGTATAGTTTGCTGCTGATAAAACTTGAATACAGGACTTGTGTCCCTGTTAGCTCAGTGAGTGCAGCAGATTCATCACCGTACACGTTTCTCCACCGATCAGCTTCTGTAGTCACAGAGCCGTTAGCAGTGATCAGCCGCCACGGCTGAAACAACCACCGGGACAAACAGGGAATGGAAACTGTCGAGAAGAACATTCGGTAATGAATCTGGAGTTCCTTCTCACTTTTGTTTTGAGTTTATTTATAGCGTTTTACTGGGACGGCCAACAGTGAAACCCTGAAGCTGAGCGATTACTTCTCCAAATTAAACGAACAAATCCAACACAACGACGTTATTTGAAAACATAAAAGACACCACAGAAGTTCCTCTTGGATGCACTGATGGTGGATAAACGCACTGCTGTTCCAATCTGTCACGACCTCGGATACGAGGAAGGATGCACGTCCCTAACGTGCAACATCGTCCCAGTGTGTAAACATCACGCTGCAGGGAGCTTACAGTTGTCTTGTCTTATATATTTGTGTTTCCCAACATCAGTGTAAACATTGCTCTATTTCTAATGCACAGTGTTAATACATGTTCGGCTACAGCTGTTGATTTGCACGATATGACTCTTAGCTAACATGCTTATTGTCTGTAGCTGCAGAGTTCATCCTTCATCTCCATCTGCAATACATGTGAGAGTTAATGGAGTTAATCTTCTGGTCATTCACCACAACGCAGATGCAGATGTTACTTGATGCCCTTTGAAAAATAAAGTTTTGAGTCTTGATTAGGTTCAAGTTGGAGAGATTAGGAGAGATGATGATGTGGGATAAATGAGTCTTTAGGTGACGGTGCTGGACACAAGATGGAGAAACATGAAGACTGAAGCAGCTCTGCACCTGCAGCGTGATCTAAATCCTAGTGTTTAATATTTATTAAGTGTTTGGACACATTCTCCACAAATTAGCACAGCATCTGCAGCTGCCCCCCCCCCCCCCAGTAAAAGTAATGAAAGTGTGTTTTGTGTTCGCAGGAGCTGGCAGAAAGGAATTCCCTCAACATTCCCCAGATGATTAAGACGCCGGCGAAGCCCCCCACTGCATGATGGGAGTCTCTCAGCAGCTAATCAGCCTTAACGAGCTGTGTGTGTGTGTGTGTGTGTGTGTGTGTGTGCGTGTGTGTGCGTGTGTGCGTGTGTGCGCGTGTGTATGTGCGTGTGTGTGTGTGTGCGTGCGTGCGTGTGCGTGCGTGCGTGCGTGCGTGTGTGCGTGTGTGTGTGTGTGTGTGCGTGCGTGTGCGTGCGTGTGTGCGTGTGCGTGTGTGTGCGTGCGTGCGTGCGCGCGCGCGCGCGCGTGCGTGTGTGTGTGTGCGTGCGTGCGTGTGTGTGTGTGCGTGCGTGTGTGCGTGTGTGCGTGTGTGTGTGTGCGTGTGTGTGTGTGTCCTCACCTCCACCTCTCTGTTTGGACTTGTTGTGTTCTCTGGTCAGATGAATGTATAAGTTGAAAACGGATTAAATAAATGTTTGTCAATAAATAATTACAACTCAACCACAAACTGTGATTTCTACATTTCTGTGTACAAATTAAATAAACAAGATAAAACGAGTTGATTAGTGAACTTATGCTAACTGTTCCCCCTGCTTCCAGTCTTTATGCTAAGCTAGGCTAACCTCTGTACTAATGTGTTTCAAGTTGACCAGTTAACAGTAAAGATGCAGGTGATCAGCCCTTCGTGTTCTGGAGCCTCCACAGGGGGCAGCACTGAGCAGATATCACATATATTATATATTATATATATATAAGAAACACTTTTCTTCTAAAAGATGAGTTTTTGTTTAATGACATTATCTTTTTTTTTACAAATCACATGAAAAAACATCAAAGAATGTTTCTACTAACAAATATTTAGTGTTTTAAAGCCGATTTACTTTCTTGCTCCAATAATAATATTAAAAACTCATCTCTGAGCTTCACTGCTGCTCTGACACGTCCCGTCATCACCATGAACACACACTCTGTACTTTATCTAATCTCAATCCCACACACACACACACACACACACCGTCCACTACAGCACCAAATGTGGATTAATCCGCCACAGAAAATAGTCCCCAACAAATGCACAATTTGCTCCTAAGAACGACAGTGAGCAGCGGCTTTAAGAGACTTTCTTCAAACATCAAACTGTATACTCGTGCTGTTAAAGACTTAAAGTCAGTTAGACTAACAGCACTTGACCTCCGACCTCCTTGGAAACTTTCGACAGCATTACGTCATCGCTGCACAGAAAACCTTAAAATTACAGGCGAGCCTGAGACGTGACGGGGGAGAAGGTGTAGGAGGCTGTAATTAAGAGTCTGAGATTAAAAGTCGTCTGAAACGCCACAAGCTTTGACACGGTGCCGGTTTGTAGTAAACATTCTTGTGCGGTTGTGTAATGACAGAGCAGCTGTGTGTCGGCCTCCATCAGAGGCGGTGTGCAGCTTCTCCCGATGGAAACATTTGCTTTATGGAGCCAGACGTGTGTGAAAACCTCCACGAGGCGAGAGAGTTTCGCAGCTGGGAATTCATGACGACAAACTCTTTAAACTCGCAGTTATCGGCAGAAAAAGAACAAACTGTCGCACAGTTAGCAGCTCGAACAGGAAGTGGTTGCACGTGAGGCGAGTGAGTGAATAACGAGCTGCACTTAATCACTTCCTGATGATTACATGAACCAGGAATTCAACATCTTCTGTCGCTTTTGCACTTTTTTTTAATGATGCATCTTCAACTTTGAGGACTTTTACATTTTAAGATATGAAAGCTAAAAGCTATGAAAAAAAAAAGTATTTTTGCTTCTCTACATTTATCTGACAGCGTTATGAGTAGAAATGTATAAATCACGTATATAAAGTACGGTGGAATAATGAGCTCCACTTACCAACGTTGGTATCGATACATCGATATTTTAGATGGATCCGCCCACCACTAATCAGTGAACAATGCAGAGTGTAAGCAGAGAAAGCTGGATGCAGAATGTTCCAGGAGAAATGGACGAACGATTATTTCTCTGTGGAAGTTAAAGGCCAGTGAGTCGAGTTTGTGCCGACGTACTTGCGGTGATGAAAAATAATCTCGAGCGTCATTACTGCACGAGACATGCCGAACTGCACGAGCTGAGAGGACGAGTGTTTGGAGAAAGTTAACGCTCTTCAGAGGAGTTTGGCCCAACAAGCAGCTCTCTGCAGAGCGGAACATACAAACATGGACAGATAGAGAGGTAGACCCCCCCACCAAGAACACACTGTTCCATCACTGCTGTGCAGTTATCACTGCCATGTGCAATACTCACTTTATTTATACCACTTGGTACTTATATTATGTTTTATTATATTTAATTATTGTGTTCTGCCTTTTTACTTCATGTTCTTCTGCTGTGACGAGATAAACTGTCCCCGCTGTGGAACTAATAAAGGATTTATAATAAAACAAAGATTCAGGATGAAAAAGATGCTTTTTTGCATTTAGCATAAAGAAAGGTGAGATGAACGTGTCTTAAAACAACGTGCAGAAGTTATGAGTTCAATAATTAATACGGCCCTCGAAGGATGTTGTAAACAATAAAATGGCCCTTGATAGAAAAAAGGTTCCCCCCCCCTGATAACTTACACGCTCTCCTCTGCCGGCGTCCTGCTCTCCGGTGAAGTCTCCCCGGACAGCGAGCCTCCGGTGCTCCAGCGTGAAGACTCGCGAGCTCTGCTCCGGCGCTCGCGCTCCACCTCCTCCGCGTCCTCCACGCTCCTCTGAGCCGTCAGCCTGCAGGGGGGAGACCGGGCAGTGAGCGACACTGGGGCAGGAACACCGTCACTCATACTTTATACTTCAGTTACTTTCATTTTCCAAACAACATCTTGGAGGTTTTACATTTTATCCGAGAGAAATATCAATGTTGTGGGACTTTATGCTCCACCATAACACACATGTAGATGTATATATATATATATATATATATATATATATATATATATATATATATATATATATACACTCCAAGACTTCCAATAAGGAAAAGTATTAGGGCCAGGCATAAGAGGAACATTATGAAGCATTAGTAGAATAAAGTCAAATTGTTGAGAATAAATTTGACATTTCAAGATTAAACTTTTGAGAATAAATCAAACTACCAGCTTTAGTGCATGTATTGAGAGACATTAAAAATAATAATGATTATCACAAACATGCAAATAACTATTAGTTATAATTAAATGATTCTTTGTTTGACTCCTGCAATGAAGGATTTTCATTATTGATTAACGAGATATAATAATTTACCATAAAGTGAAACCATATTCAGATCACAAGGATACAAAAGTGCAATAATCTCATTTAAACAACATGTTGTTGTTTGTAAAATGACTGAAAGGATCAATAATCAAAATACTACAATATTTACAATCATTTCCCCACAAAATCTAATTTATTGTTTATTTTATATTTCTCTGAGAAGCTGTTTCTCATCTCGACGACTAAACACTTTTCTATCGTGTTGCTTCTCACGGACGACGTCTCGGGAAACATTTGTCACGTTACACACGTCGACTCTTCGTCGCCTCTCGGGCTCCAACAACAAAGAGTCTGCAGAGATCCGTCCGGACATCTGAGAAATGTTTACGTGCAGGATCAACACACGAGCGCTTCACCTCGTGCACAGCGGGACGCACGGCCTTTATTACAAACACTGGTCATCTTTATTTATCCGGAGACTTTGAGCCAAACATGAGCTCTTCGTGTTCTGTGTTTCTGTGCTTCAGAGCGTGTTGATGTTTCTCAATGAGCTCCGTCTGCTGCTCCGCTGTGACCTCTGACCTCTGACCCCCAGCATCTTCACATCAAACCTTTCTCTTTGCACATTTACATCACACACAGATTGATAATCCTGCAGCTCCTCACTGTTTATAAGTTACGTTGCTCTTCTCACTGTGCAGCTGCAACCTGAGTAACATGCACTACTTGTGTTTTATCCTTTCTTAAGGTTTTAATGTTTGACTTATTTGGCTTTATTAATATTTCTTCTTTTCATCTAAGTTTCTTATTTGTGTGAGTAATGTCTCCACCTCACTGAGTCACAATAAAGGATGAATGAATGAAATATATGCTTCATGCTCCTAAACTGTGAACTTCCACATGTCTGTACAGCAAGTACTACAAAATACTTCAAGCCGCTATTTTTATATGTTTTAATGTATTAAATTAAAATGTCTGCAGCTCCTCTTCTTCACGGAACTTTATGGCTTCTCATCTTCACTGCTGTGCTTCCCTCACAGGTGCTAATGGATCCTGCAGAAATCACTTCCTCTTCGTCCTCCTTTTGTCTCTCCTTCCTTCCTGTGGGCCGACGGAGCGACGAGCAGACAGGAAGTGATGAAGGCCCGGAGGTGCAGAGGCCGGTGCACAGCCGGGTGCAGGTCAGAAGCTCTGAGAGGCAGCGGTCAACAAGTCAGGAGGGTCCACTCAGTCAGAGACTTTCAAAATAAAAGCTTCTTCTCAAGTATCCAGAATCTGCTCACAGCTCAGATTTGTTCAGAATCCGGTTCACTAGGTTTTCACATGCAAGGAACTTGTTTTGGTGTTTTGGTGTTTTGGTGCATAACATAAACAAAGAAAGAGAAAATTAAATAAAAACTATTGCAAAAAATCAAGAAACATAAAAAATAGTAGAAAACATTTAGGCCATAAAATATATCCGAGTTAAAATATAAGATTTGTGGAAGTTTGTGCAGAAATGTGCAAAAGGTTTGCACAAAGTAAAAGCTCTCGTTATGCTCATTTTAAAGTGTTATATTGGTCCATTTTAGATACTTCATATACTGTAGATTCATTATAAGATATATATTTATATCTCAGGGCTCTGGCTGCAGGTTTGTCACGACATCCTGCAGACAGTTTGAGCTGAACTCTTACGTCTCATTCTGTAATCAGCGCTGTGGGATTCTGTCAAACATCTGATGCAGATTAAATGATTGAGAGAGGGAGTTTAAAGAACCGGCAGCTTCACTTCCTCCCTCTCTGCGTTTTATCAAAACTAAAATCTCTCTCTCTTGTGTCTTCCAAAATCATCCCTGAGAGTAAATGTGTCTCCAGACATCATGTAGAGGTTGTCTCTGTGTAAACTGACAGCAGAGGCAGGACTGAGCACGCCGCCTCCATCAACGCTGCTCAGATTACAGGCCGACAGCTCGAGCTCTGGATGTCAGGAGGTTCAAACCGGAGCGGAGACGTGCCGGAGAACACAGGGAAGTCCTGAGCATTGATATGAAAGCAGAGCAGAGATGTGGCTCCTGTGGAAAGTTAAAATATGGAGAACAGCCCCACAAGGTGTACTGTACCGAGTACACCTTGTGTGGCTGTTCTCCATGTTTTAACTTAAAGAAGATGAAAACTAAACAGGAGTACAAGGATTTTACATTAAAAAAAAAACCAAAGTCCTCAAATTTCAGAGAATATTTTGTGTTTTTAACTTGAACATTTTCTGAAATGATTAATCAATAAACAAAATAGTTACCAATTCATTTACTGTTTCCCCTGCTTCCAGTCTTTGTGCTAAGCTAAGCTAGCAGTCCCCCCTGCTTCCAGTCTTTGTGCTAAGCTAGGCTAGCAGTGCCCCCTGCTTCCAGTCTTTGTGCTAAGCTAGGCTAGCAGTCCCCCCTGCTTCCAGTCTTTGTGCTAAGTTAGGCTAGCAGTCCCCCCTGCTTCCAGTCTTTGTGCTATGCTAGGCTAGCAGTCCTCCCTGCTTCCAGTCTTTGTGCTAAGCTAGGCTAGCAGTCCTCCCTGCTTCCAGTCTTTGTGCTAAGCTAGGCTAGCAGTCCCCCCTGCTTCCAGTCTTTGTGCTAAGCTAGGATAGCAGTCCTCCCTGCTTCCAGTCTTTGTGCTAAGCTAGGCTAGCAGTTCCCCCCGCTTCCAGTCTTTGTGCTAAGCTAGGTTAGCAGGTTGACGGACATCCACCTTCTTGTCCGACTATGAGAACGTCCTGAATGGTATCTGAAGAGTTGTTTCTTTAAGGAACAACCTCTTCCAGTGTTTTGGAGACGCAGCTGGTTGCTTGCACATTTTGTGGCCACAAAGATTTTAATAATTCATTCAGTTCTGAGATCACCAACCTCAGAAGAAACATGACACACAGACCTGATGAAAGCACCACCTGCCAACACAAACCACACATTGTTCCTCTCTCTCTGTCTGCACTTGTCTTCGTCTTTATTGTCCCGAGACGTTTCCCCGGAACGACATTGAAAGAGGGATTCTCAGTCAGGAGCTGAAAAGGTTAAAAGTATTAGCCGTTCTTTTGTGAGCACACATGCCGTCAGCGGAGGGATGACTCGGATGAATGACACAATAATAACACGGCTGGCTTTCAGCCGGGGGACAGACGAGGACGGTGGGAAGACATTTGTGAGATGAAGTCACTGTCGAGACAAGTCGGGGCAACGTTCTGAATCACTCTCACACAACTACGACAAAAAACAAACGACCAGGAAGTCAGCGGGCGAGTTACTCACAGTGATCATTTCTATATGATCATCACGTGTTTGTTTATTCACACGCCTCCGCGCCGTCACACGTCAGAACGACCAGACGAACACGATCGACTAAAACAATTCAGGGTTTTAAAGAAGTTGACGATAAGATAAAGAAACCTTAATCTGATCGTTCGATGTGAACTTAAAACAAAATGAAAATGCAGCAAAGGGAATCTTTCTGATGAAGTCCAAAAGAAAAACAAACTTTGTATCCGATTGAACGTGAAGCTTAAAGTCTGAAGACGACGAAAACAAGAGAGTTCTGCTTCACGCCAGAGGCAGAAATGTGTGGTATCGCTCCCACATTAGTTACTAATGCACTTAAAGGATAGTTCACTCAAAAACAACATGAATTATATTTAGTACTCGTCTCCCTCAGCTCTTCTATACAAATCTGTCGTTAAGGGAGCGGAACAATAAAAGAAACAAATCCCTGCGTCGCTTCATCCAGGTGTCTTTCTTCACTCGTTGGCTCATAGAAATCCAAACAACTATTAACTATAATAACTATTATCCGCTAAACAAATTGCTAATCAAAGCAATCAAATCAAATAATTTTTTGGAAGTTGTGAATAGATTTTGAGTCCTATAAGAATATCGATTCTTGCAGGAATCCACTTTCTCCCTGTTGCATCGTTTACTGTTGTAGCTGTGCATCATGGATCCTGTGCATCATGGATCCTGTGCATCATGGATCCTGTGCATCATGGATCCTGTGCATCATGGATCCTGTGGATCATGGATCCTGTGCATCATGGATCCTGTGGATCATGGATCCTGTGCATCATGGATCCTGTGCATCATGGATCCTGTGCATCATGGATCCTGTGCATCATGGATCCTGTGGATCATGGATCCTGTGGATCATGGATCCTGTGCATCATGGATCCTGTGCATCATGGATCCTGTGGATCATGGATCCTGTGGATCATGGATCCTGTGCATCATGGATCCTGTGGATCATGGATCCTGTGCATCATGGATCCTGTGGATCATGGATCCTGTGGATCATGGATCCTGTGCATCATGGATCCTGTGCATCATGGATCCTGTGGATCATGGATCCTGTGGATCATGGATCCTGTAAATCATGGATCCTGTGCATCATGGATCCTGTGCATCATGGATCCTGTGCATCATGGATCCTGTGCATCATGGATCCTGTGCATCATGGATCCTGTGCATCATGGATCCTGTGGATCATGGATCCTGTGCATCATGGATCCTGTGGATCATGGATCCTGTGGATCATGGATCCTGTGCATCATGGATCCTGTGCATCATGGATCCTGTGGATCATGGATCCTGTGGATCATGGATCCTGTAAATCATGGATCCTGTGCATCATGGATCCTGTGCATCATGGATCCTGTGCATCATGGATCCTGTGCATCATGGATCCTGTGCATCATGGATCCTGTGCATCATGGATCCTGTGCATCAGTGCGATGCTCTGTGGAGGACTTCAGTTCTGCGTGCACAAATATTTAAATGAAGAATTTCCTCAGAGATGTACAGAGAGTTTCTGCATCACGTCATCATCCTGGGCCTACTCACACAGATATGACTCCTGGAAACAGGAAGCTATCTCTGTTTACTTTCCCCCCGTCCTCTTAATGCAGACAACCTGCGGAGGGCAGGGGGGGGCATCACTCACCAGCTACCTCCACCCCTCCAACCCCCAAAGCATTCCTCAGTCTCTTATCTCCCCCGTATCGTAAACAGCGAGGACACCCACCCATGTGTGTGTGTGTGTGGGGGGGGGGGGGGGGGGGAGGGTTGAGGGTTCAGAGGTCGCAGTTTGTTTTGAAGCAGGTATGCATCCTGGATGATGTCACCCAGAGAGAGCTGATTAAAAACAGCTGAACCTTGACCCGCTGCGAGGAGCGCCACACATTCTGACGACAACATGTTGTGGATACTGAAGAGATGATGATACACAGACATGAGAGAAAAACACATGGCGGGAAGATACAGCTCCTTTAATGAAGTAAAAGTACTGATACCACACAGTGAGAGTACTACAAACTTCAGGAACAGTGCCTTAGTATTATCAGGAAAGTATTAAAGAAAAAGTACTGATTGCACAGTAAATGTCTTATATTATTTCTGATGTTCCTGTTACATTAATGTGTGTGTTACATGTTCCTGTTACATTAATGTGTGTGTTACATGTTCCTGTTGCATTAATGTGTGTGTTACATGTTCCTGTTGCATTAATGTGTGTGTTACATGTTCCTGTTACATTAATGTGTGTGTTACATGTTCCTGTTGCATTAATGTGTGTGTTACATGTTCCTGTTGCATTAATGTG